>NW_024080713.1:0-21228 GCF_003009895.1 Hyaena hyaena | reverse complement strand
TTCATGGTTTGCCTCTCTTCCTCTCCCCCACTATTTCCCCCCATCTTCTCCCCCACGGTCCTCCGTTAAGTTCCTCCTAATCCTCCTATACGTGCAAACATATGGTATCTGTCCTTCTTTGCCTGACTTATTTCGCTCAGCATAACACCCTCAAGGTCCATCCATGTTGCTACACATGGCCAGATTTCATTCTTTCTCATTGCCATGTAGTATTTCATGGTATAGATAAACCACATCTTTTTGATCCATTCGTCCGTTGATGGACATTTAGGCTCTTCCCATGATTTGACTATGGTTGAGAGTGCTGCTATGAACATTGGGGTACGTGTGCTCCTATGCATCAGCACTCCTGTATCCCTTGGGTAAATTCCTAGCAGTGCTATTGCTGGGTCATAGGGGAGTTCTACTGTTAATTTTTTGAGGAATCTCCACACTGTTTTCCAGAGGGGCTGTCCCAGTTTACATTCCCACCAACAGTGTAGGAGGGTGCCCGTTTCTCCACATCCTCGCCAGCATCTAGAGTTCTCTGATTTGCTCATTTTAGCCACTCTGACCGGCGTGAGGTGGTATCTCAGTGTGGGTTTGATTTGTTTAAATACCCAGATTTTAAGAAAGTACATGTGTTCTTTTGCAAACTGTTTTATGTAGAGTGCTGAAACCATTTAAGGAAATGTTTCTTACATAATGCCATTTATCATTAGGCCAGTACTTATTTCTTTATTTTCTTGATCTAAACCCAATACGGACTCCTCTCCTTACCGCACCTGTTCCCTGGGGGTGAAGAGTTACTTCCACATAATTTGCACGCGAGCTTTTCAGTAGGAACACATCTGGTAATTCATGTGCTTAGTTTTTCTCAGATTAAATGAGGTTACATTTGTCCAGTTTAATGAGATGGCCATGTTTATTTTCACACCATTATTGCTTTATGCCTTTTTGGATTCTGCTTTGTTGGTTTTTTTTACTTTAAAAATTTCCCTTATGGGGCTCCTGGGTGGCTCAGTTGGTTAAGCATCTGGCTTCAGCTCAGGTCATGATCTCACAGTTCTTGGGTTTGAGCTCAGCATCGGGCTCTGTGTTGACAGCTCAGAGCCTGGAGCCTGCTTCAGATTCTGTCTTCCTCTCTCTCTACCCCTCCCCCACTCATTCTCTCTCTTTCTCTCTCTCTCTCTCTTCTTTTAAAATTTTTTTAACGTTTATTTCTGAGAGACAGAGAGAGACAGAGCATGAGCAGGGAAGGGGCAGAGAGACAGAGAGGGATACACAGAATCTGAAGCAGACTCCATGCTCTGAGGTGTCAGCACAGAGCCTGATGTGGAGCTTGAACCCACAAACCAGGAGATCGTGATCTGAGCCGAAGTCAGATGCTTAAACGACTGAGCCACCCAGGCGCCCCTGAAATGACACTCTTTAAAACTATGCAAATCCCAGTACTTGCTCCACACCCCTTTCCAGCAAAGTCAGTTTATTAGTTGCAAATAAGAACAAGATATTATAACAGCTTGTGATTGGAAACCCAAGGGAAGATTTTAGCATTTAAATAGCAAATAAATGTAAGAGTTTTCCTTTTGTTTGATACATAGAAGTTGAAACCTGAAGTAAAAAAATGTCTCTCTTTGTGAGCACATGAGATCTGAAGCCATTTAGGTGGCTTCAGAGTAACATTATCCTATTATATCTCATTGGTTCAGGCCCAGTGGCTCCTTACTCCATTGGAGATAGTAATTAATGGACTTCTATACAATCACAGCAGCAAAAGCATTCTCCAAGCCACTGCAGGCTATGCTACTAAAAGTAGCCCATGTTAGTATTTTATGATAGCATCTTTAGTCCTTTTTAATAGCCAGAAACCACCATTAAGTGGACTTATCTCACGGAATGGAGATGATTCTCCCCAAGTGAGATGAAAGACTGGCCTTGGGTCCTTGTTCCCATTCCAACTGTCCCTAACTCTGCTTCATTTAGCAATTTTTATTTGCAGAATTCTACAAAAGTGCATATTCCCTCCACCTCTAATTTCAGTCCTTCTGTTATTTCCTGGGGTATTTACTTCCTTTGCCTTTCATTGTGATTATTTGTCCAACTCCCGTACTCTTTAAACATAAAACAGTATAAAAAAGAATCTAAGTGGAAACTTGAGGTCTGAAACTCGTATCAAGTTTTCTGAAAGAGTGTCATCTCTAGTTGCCAACTGAGCAACTATTAGGTCAGGAGACTCTCAGAAGATTTAAGTCTGTAGGTGGTGTCTAATTACAAGTAGAAATTTCTCTCCACTTGAATTAACCAGAGGTAAGCCAGAGAATCAACCCCAGCTGTGAGGGTAGTGTGAGCATTGCGATTATTTTTTGTTTGTTGGTTTAGTAATGGGAATAGATTTTTTCCCTTGAACGAAACTCTGTGTACTGGTTCCCATTCTAGCCAATAGTGCAATTACATAGCACTCGCAATTAGGTGGGATGAAGGGGCGCCTGGGTGGCTCAATCAGTTGAGTGCCCGAACTACTTCGGCTCAGATCATGATCTTGCAGTTTGTGAGTTTGTGAGATGGAGCCCGGCCTCAGGCTGGCTGCTCTCAGCACAGAGCCCGCTTCAGATCCTCTATCTTCCTCTCTCTCTCCCCCTCCTTGGCGCTCTCTCACTCTCTCTCTCTCTCTCAAAAATAAATAAACATTAAAAAAAAAAAGATTAGGTGGAATGAAGAATGTAGTTAGTTGTCATGAAAACTAGTTTTTCTCTTTTCAAAATTAGTAAGTCCCTATGGGAAAGCAGCAGCTCAGCAAAGATCTAGCTGGGCCTCCTGTGCTCAAAGAGCTCACGATTTAGTGGGGGAGCAAGACCGGTGTGTCATGATCACATTTACATTTCACACTGGCTGCTCCGTTTGCACAATGGGTCTGGTGTAAGATGATAGTAGCGGGGTCTGTGGGGGTGTTATCGGAGGGCCCAGAGAAGCATGCGTATTTGAGCACTACTTAGAGGAGAAGGGATGGCAGGGGAGAGAAAGAAGGAGCAGATGGAAGTTTAGTTGGGAAATCAGAAGTATTTTGAACTGACATCCAGAGAAAAGGAGCGGGGAGTTAACCAGAGTGTGGGATGCCGCTGAAGGGGCGTTGGAGTGAGGACTGAGAAGTGGATTTAGTGAGCAGGAATAAAGAGAAAGAAGAAGGGGAAAAGACAGCATGATCTTCTGTAGAGGAAAGTTGGAGGGTCTACGACTTAAAACATATATCTGTGACTCTGGTGCCTAGAAGTTGTAATGTCATGTGTATGTGGGGCTGTTCCACAGAAAAGTCGTGGAATTGGTGACTGAACCTGTAACAGCTATGATGTTCACTATCAAAAAAGGAAATGGATGGTCAGAGAATTTGAAATATAGATCAAGGCTATTGGCCTGTTTATTTTCTGTTTTTTAATGTTATTTATTTTTGAGAGAGAGAGAGCTTGCCAGGGGAGGGACAGAGAGAGAGACACAGAGTTGTGGACTTCTTAATATCTGTTCATCTATTTATTTTGCACTAATTCAAAGTCATTAATTTGTGAAGAAAAGTATAATTACCCAGCTTATTATTAATTTTTGCTTTTTACTGTTTTCTGTTTATTTGGATTTTCTCCATATTTTTTACCTGAATACTGAGAGATCTCAAGTTCACTTGCAGAAGGAAAAGATAGGCTTGCCACATTTTTAATAGGAACAGACTTACTTCTTTCATTGGTTATTCTGTCAGCACAGAGCCCAACGCAGGGCTCAAATGCACAAACTGGGAGATCATGACCCAAGCTGAAGTCAAATGCCTGATCGCCTTGAGCCCCCTAGGTGCCCCTCATTTCCTTTAAAGCAGTAAAGAAGGTGCCAGACCCTTGGAGCTGCTTCGCAGTACCACCATGTGAAGCCACCACTAGTTCTTTGTATTTGCTTCTCCTTTGCATGCCAGGACCCTGATGCCTAGCAGAAGAGACTGCCTCGAATAACCACATGGTAATTGCACTCCGCTCCGTGTTCATTTATTACAGTTTCAAAAGCATACCAATTTATTTCCATAGAAAGCCTGAAGATGTGCACTTCAGTGTGCATTTGAAGATATCAAGAAAAGTTAAGAATTTTTGGTTTCAACCAATGGTGTAAAAGCTCTCTGATATTTGGTCCTTAAAACCCGTTTTTTAATCTGTTAGCCATTAAGTCAGCAAATGGTTTCTTTGATATGTGTCTGGCTCTGGTCCTTAACGCCTACATTCTTTTGCCATTAATATCTGTGGCTGATTATCTCAGTGACTTAAAACCCAATTCTGACCCAAATAGTAGAAGAAAAGCCCATAAACTATGGAGAGAGAGAGAGAGGGAGATACTCCTTAGGTAAGATCTATAAATGCTTAGAGTCGTCTGGACAAGGAATAGAGCACTTCTATCCTGCATGTTCCACACCTAATGAGGGTTAAGCAGAGACAGAGTGGCCATTTGAAGGTGCAGTCATAGGGGATTAATAATAGAGAGATTCCCTCTATTAACTATCAGAGGGAATAGCAAACAGTGAATTAGTGAATGTCTAAGTTTTCTTCCAACTCTATAATGATTTAATTCCATGCTTTTGTTGGAGGTGTGGAGGTGTCTCAAGTAATTTGTAACTATGACATATATTAACCACCTCACAAATGGATGTCTTAAGTCAAGAACTTACTCAACTTCTATTGAAAAAGACTTCACAACCTTTATAAGTACTTTCTCTATTTTGGAAGGGGAAAAAAAGTACTTTCTCTAGAAAAACATGGACAGTGGGAGCTCATGATTGCTGCTAATGTGATTTTGGTTTATCCTCAGTCCCAAATTCAAAAACTCCTTTACAATTTTTTTGTTTTTTACATTTCTGAGTCATTGTTCTCTACTCCAGGCAGAAGACAACTGAATTATTAGAGTTCTGTTTGAACTCACCAGGTGTCCAAAATCCATTTTAAATCTCTGTTCAAAAGCCTTGATTCAATTCGATTTTACTGCAATGCAAAGAGGCCCACTTGAATGTGTTTTGGGATAGGTTATTGTCAGTGGCAGCTTGAAAATGTCCCAGGGTAAATTGCAGCAATTTCTAGGAAGTCGCTGAAGGAAGCTATTGAGTACAATTATATCTAAAGAAGGCCCAGCTTGTTACCTGATGAGAAAATGGCTGTGGTAGATGTTTCTCGTTCACTGTTATTTAATTGAAGAACAGGCAGTCCTAAAATGGCTTACATACATTTCTGGTAGGGACATCTACCATTTGTATGTTCTTTTCTATTTGTGCCGATCCCCCTAGAGATAAGATGCTAAGGAAGTAATCCAGCATGTATTACCTCCACATCTCAGGGAGCTGGATGGAAAAAGGGCAGAAATGGACAGCCCAGTCAGGGTTTGCCTTAGGGCTCACAAAGAGAAAACCCGCTACGGAATGGCTCAGAGATGCTCTCTTGTCAAACTGCGTTAAGCTGTAGGGCCATGGGTAGTCCCAGAGGAATTCAACTTTCCTATGTTTCATTCATTTATTTGTTTTAAACATTATAAACAACATGGGACAGACTCTTTTAGGTGCTGGAGTTGTAACAACGATGACTAGTCTTTTGTGCCATGAATTCACACGAAAGTCCATTCATAAAACACAGGCCAGTTCAAATGAGTCCTATTAAAGATTAGTTAGAAATCTACTTTATTGTATTTACTGTATTTTTATTATATAATTGTTTACTATATATATACTTTATTATGTATACTATATTATATATATCAACCTATAACTTAGGTTATGATTGGGTAGAATCTGACATGTGCATTGCTTGAAAGAAATTAAAGCAATTTATCACTATTAAATCAGACCTGGAAGAAGAAAGGCAGACAAAAATGTGATGTTTTCTGCCTTGCAAAGGAAAACTAAAGGTAAGAGTAGTGAATTCCTGATTAAATTATAGTTCATCATAAAAATCAATATATGTGTTTTTAAGTTTATTTGTTTATTATTTATTTTAAAAGAGAAAGAAAGAGCAGGGAATGTTGGAGGTGGGTGCGGGGGGTGAGGCGGTGGAGAGAGAGAGAGAATCCCAAGCAGGCTCCACGCTGTCAGTGCAGAGTCCGACTTGGGACATGAACTCATGAACCATGAGATCATGACCTGAGCCGTAGTTGGACACTTAACCAACTGAGCCATCCAGGCACCTCCAAAGATTTTATTTTTAAGTAATCTCTGCACAATGTGGGGCTTGAACTTAGAACCCTCAGATCAGGAGTGCCACACTCTTCTGACTGAGCTAGCCAGGTGCCCCATATTCTTAGTATCTTTAAGATACCTTGCAAACATTCACAGTCTACACTTGGATTCTCATTGAACAGACTATAGATGGCTATGTAACTCTGAATTTTTGTGTCCCTGCCTTGCGTCATCAAACTGTCATTCAGCTAAGGTTCGGTATCTGCTAACTCCTGCTTAGATCTGTGACTCTGGCTTTGGCTCTAATATTATCTAGGATTAAATTAAAAAATGTTTAATGTTTGTTTATTTTTGAGAGAGACACACACAGAGTGTAAGTGGGGGAGAGGGAGAGAGAGAGAGAGAGAGAGAGAGACGTAGAATCGAGAGAGACGTAGAATCAGAAGCAGGCTCCAGGCTCTGAGCTGTCAGCACAGAGCCCGACACAGGGCTCAGACTCACAAACCATGAGATCATGACCTGAGCCGAAGTCAGATGCTTAACTAACTGAGTCATCCAGGCACTCTTATCTAGGATTAAAATTTTTTTAAAAAACCTTGTGGAAGTTGGAGGATCAGGGTATTAAAATATACAACAACAATATATTTAATACTTATTCTTTTTTAGGGATGTGCTAACTGCCTTACATGTGTTTTCTTCAATGCTCACTATATTCTTATTATCAGTTCCATCTTCCAGTCAGTGGTTTGGCCAAGGTAACTTCAGAGTTCTCAATGTCAAACATGTATTAATTAAGTGACAGAGTTCAAATTGGAACTAAGATTTTTCTGAGTTTACATCTTGCTTCGCACACTGGCTATAGTATCTTAATATTAAAGGATATGATTCCCAGATTACCTATGTTTCTAGTGAGAAGAAAGAATTATGTGGTGTTGCTGGTCTGGAAGTGGCCCAGGGGAACAAAAGCACCCAAGTCATTCTCTGTCCATGAGGGGTGTCCATGTGAGATGATTGGAATGAGGGAATCTGTTATCAGACTTAGAGGAACATGTGTAGTAATGAAACCAAAAGAATGAAGTTTGAAGACAGAGGAATGAGAACTGGGTGTAAGTTGAATGGCAGTGAATATTCGGGGAGCTGTCTGGATTGCACTTCCACCTCCCCCCTGCTCCCAGCATCTCAGTGTCACAGGTGTGTGTAATGCGGATGTGAGAAGGTGTGGTCTGGAGCCCAAGGGAGTACATTTATTGATTTCATTGTAGTTCTTGAGGGAGTTGTCAGGGGGGACATTTGGGAGTTACATTCAGAGCCATGCACTTCTAACGTGCACAAAACACGCAATCTTGACATTTCACAGGAAATTTGTGAGAAGATGATAGGTTGAGGTCACTGTCTGGATTTCAGAGAGAATTCAAAGACTGCTGAGTCTCTTTTAGGAACCTTGAGTGACTCCATGGAAGTCTGGTTTAGACAACCCCCCCCCCCCGCCCCCACCAACCGGATATAGGGCCAAAGTCAGGATAGGAAGAGTTTGTGGCAGATGTTGGTATGGAGGCAAATTCAGCCTAACCAGGATGTTCATCTCTTCTCTGCTCCACTAACTTTCTTGGGAAAATTTAATTTTAGAAAACTAATGGCACTGCCATTCCCCAGACTCCGAGGAACAGCTTTGTCATCGTCCACCTCCACTCAGCCACTAATGGGACATTAATATATTTTGACATAAAGGGACACAATTGAATTACTTGGCTTTCATTTAATATCTGTGTATTTTATCTTTCCCTTGTTCTTGTTGTCTGTTTTCATGTTATTGGTTGGCCTGTAAAATACCTGTGGGAGAAGTTCCAGGAGAATGATGACATTATCGAGGCTAGACTGTTTGCCCAGCAGCTTGTCACAGGTGCCTAGGGAGGTTTCTGCACATGCCCTAAACTTCTTCTGCAACCTGGCAGCAACCGGTGCTATTGTTTATTAGCAGAACCTTATGTAGGGGAGCGGTTTTCAGAATAGTAATTATAGTGGTAATAGCTAGTATCTCCTGATCAATTGCAACATACCAGGCATGTTTCTCAGCACATTACCTGTACCGACTCAGCTAATCCTCATAGCATCTTTGCGAGGTGGATCCTCTCGTCATCTCCGTGTTACCTATGAGGAGCCGAAACGGGGTTACCTGATGAACCAGTAACTGGAGGAGCTTTGCTTCACATCCAGGCAATGTGACTCAGAGTCTGAGCTCTTTCACTTTGCTACTGTTCATGCTGGATCCAAAATAATTCAAAGATTTCCACCATGGATCCCGTGGTTGCCCTAAAATTTACTGGTGGGCCTCAACATTTGATGGCAGGCCAAACCCCAGGTCCCCTAGTCAGAAGAGTGGGTTTAAGCAAGCTGCTGCTGGTGGGAACATGGGATGCATTGTAAGTCCTCAGGAACAGATGGGAGCTGACGGCAAGAGAGAGGGGGTGTATAAGAAGGTGGAATGGGGGAGAGTGGCAAGCGGTGAGTCTTCATTTTCTTCTCTCCTGCCTAGTTGATCACTCTAGAGATGAAGCGAGATAATCCATGAATTGATTTGGATTCTGGAAAGTTCCATTCAGATGACAGTTCGTGTGGCACGTGCATAGTGTGTCACCCATCAGTCAGGATGACTGGTGGAGGCTGTGGCTCAGGAGGCAGCAGCGTGTGGCTGGAATTGGTGGGTGCAGATGCAAAGCGGGGAGGTGGACGTGGCCAGGGAGCAGGCACCGATGGACTGGGAGAAAGGTGGTACACACTGGTTGGCTAGTGGGGAGCTCCTGGGAGAAGGCCATATAGTGACTGGTCTGTACTCATTCCCTCTACCCTATTTTCCACTTTACAGCTACTGCTGGCACAGGTTTTAGTCCTGACATCCCCAGCCTGCTGGGGAAGACTAGACCTCACTGTCATTAGACCTACTATAATCTTGAAATTTATGGAAGTAGAGCTCTTTCAACCTCTGTCCTCCCCCATCTCCCACTACAGGGTATGGTGGGCCCCTACACTTCCCTCTTACCTGATGTACCTGGGGGGAAATATTTGCTAAGTACAGTCTTTGCAGGTCACTAGGGTGAGCTTGGAAATAAAAAGATCAGACCCCTCTTAATTTGGGGATAAGCATTTGATACACTGTATGGTCACTCTGTAAATTGCTTAAGTTCTTTCCTATCTTTTCCTATCTATTTATATCTAATACCTAAAACTCTTCGCCATAACTCTTATTTTTACTCTGGTCCTGAGTTATCATTTATTTACATATTGACAAAATTTTTAAATCTTTTCCTAAAAAGGATGATACTCAGTGTGAAATAATCCCTAAGACCCATCATGTAGAGGTAACTGCTTGGGATAGCTTACTGAACGTTTTCTCTAGACATTTGTGTACATTTACAGATGCTGAAGTTACGCAGTTGACATGAAGGAGATTATTCCAGATATAATTTTCTATAACTTTTTTTCACTTCAGAGTGTTATAGTTGAACTTCCCTCCAAACAAATGCAGAGCTACACACTCATTTGTACTATTTGCCCAGTGTTCTGTTGTTTCAGTCTACCACAGTTTACTCGACTGTCCCTCTATTGATTGCTTATTGATAAGAGCCTGAACACCACATAGAGATCATTTGACTTTGTTAGTTCAGACTCTATGGTTTTGCCATGAAATCCGTGGTATTCTTGGCATCATATAATAAAACAAGCATGAAACCTATGAGCGTAAGAGTCTAACTCTGCTTCCAGCTCTGCCACTTAGTAGCTATGTGACCAAAATATCACTTTACCTTTCAGCTTCCCTACCTGTAAATGATGGTATGGTATACATGATATTTAAGGTATGTTCTAGTTTCCAATTATGCCTTCACATCATATTTACCATTACGACTTATGCCAGTTTTATTCATCAAAGCCTATTCCATGTCCAGCACAAAGCCCATTACACAGTGGACACCCAACAGACACACTTTGAATGGACCGATCTATTGACTTGTCTTCTCAAACTTTCCCTCAGAAATATCCATCTTATCCTTTTGTATTGGCTTAGATTTTAACTCCGTGAACCCCAGACATTTTTATTTGTCCACCATCTCTCTTTAGAATTTATGCACTTATATCTAAATATCTTTGCATGGGGGGGGGATGGGGCAGGAAGAGAGTTATGTATGAGTATGCACATATGTATCCATAGTTGGATATGTATGTTGTTTTAAAGTATTAGAGTGGCAGTCTACCTGCTGGGAGTTATTATACATTGTCTTACAATGAGGCATCGGACAAGAGAATGAGATTGAATCATTTCCCTCTCCTTTTTCCAGAGTTGCAGTGAAATTCCATGCATGTGTGTGTTTGAGGTGGGGGTCGCAGTATCCAGATAATGTTTAATCACTCCTTTCTTCTATCTATCTTTTTCTTCTTCCTTCCCTCTTTTTCTTCTCTTTTTTCCCTTCTTTCTCTTTTGCATTCTTTCCCTTCTTTATTGAAATGAAGTAATGCTATTCTTTCTCCTTGGGTCAATGGTGACTTTTATCCCATAATACAAGAAAGGAGAAGCAATCCTCTATTTGCTAAAATTATCTGAACCAATGAAACCTAAGTGTAAGGTAATAGTGAAGGACAAGAGGAGGTTTTGATGTATTAACCCATTGAAGAAATGTTTTGATCCGTAGGAGTGCTGGTGAAAATTAAATTGTTTCGCCCAACTAATGCCAGTGATTAAATTAACCTGAAAATATTACTTAAAACCCATGGAACCCAGGTAAAGACATTCTATGGGTGAACAGGATGCTTCAGAAAGCTTGGCACAACCCTTTTTTGTTTAACATTTATCTTGAATTCTGTTAAAATAAATTGCAACTTCATTCCCTTTCTAAGGAAAGTACATTAGAAATATTTTAATTTTTTCCCTTCATTTTGGGGTACTCACAGTCCCCATCACAGGCAGCATTTATTGTCATAAGCTTTGACTGAGAGGTGCTTTGACTGTTGGAGCTATTTTGAGCTCAGTCCTATGTTTTCTTAATTCTTGGTCTGCTTTTTATAGTTTTTTGTTTGCTTGCTTGCTGTGTGTGTGTGTGTGTGTGTGTGTGTGTGTGTGTCTTCTGAGGGCCAAGCTGCCATAATAGGATGAAGTGGGCATAATTGTCAACAGCGGTTTTTTATACCCTATACCACTTCTTACCGTTTCAGATTAGCTGTGTCTAATTTATCATGGAACTAAACACGTGATCTTATTTGAATTTTTAACAAGTTAAAAGCAAATAGGATAGGAGTTGCTTCCAGAAGCTTTTTCCAATTATTCCTGTGTTCTTACCTAAATTCTAGAAACCTGAGGTTTCTGGAGATGTATTCTCCAGATCATGACTATATTCTGGTGAAGCACCTAAAATTCTGGTGTGAATGAGAGCTTTTTCTTCCAAGCATGAAGAGACTTTTTGTTTTTTGCCTGTAGCCCTTCCAGGTGCATGTGGCTCTCAATTCCACCCTCTCATTTACGTCTGACTACTCGGTTCTTCTTTTTGCAGTCCCCAGTCCGTCCCAGACCGCCTGAGGATCCGGGTGAACAAAATCAGTTTACAAGACTATGAAGGATTCCACTATGACAAAGAGAAACTTCGGGAAGCTTGTAAGTTGTGCCTTGTGGATTTCATGTGATCAGCCTATCTTCAGCTTCTTGATTGCCCTTGGTTTGATGGATAGATTCATCTTGTGTCTGAAAACAATGGTTAGAAAAATGAAGGGAAGTGTAGTAATACGTGAATGTCAAGTGGTGATTTATGGGCCGAAGAAAATGGAACTGGAGAAAGGAAAGCAGGAGAATAAAACTATTATGTGGAAGATGCCAGGTTAGGCATCTTGGTTTATTAACCACTTTAGTCTCAAGTTTACCTAAAATGAGGGAGCAGAAGGTTGGCAAATGACATATGGTATAGTAACATGTAGAAAATGCCTGAGACAGCATGAGTCTCTTCCTGGAGCCTATATTACCAAATATTATTCTCCTATTTTATGCAGATGTGACAGTGTTATCTGTAAAGACATGTCTAGCCCTTCTAGCTATTATGTGATTGCATAATGTAAGAGACCCACAGAATACTCAGTGTCATGATAAAGTGATTCATAGATGGTGAGGTACTGTTATTCCTAAAATCTTAAAATTGACTCTACATATGAATACTTCTCAATGTTCATATTTTCCATATGCTTCTTTAAATGGATAACTAGTTTTTAGTTCATCTCGTCTCTGATTCAGGATTTATTGGGCACTTTTTATATTCCAGTCACTATTTTAGATCCCTGTCTGTATTGTGATATATGAGGTAACCAGGTAAAGTAGGCCAGAAGATGATAAGACCACAGGTGTGTTAGTTAGTAGTCTTCTTGGCTCCACCCTAGTTGTAGAGAACAATAGTTAAGTACAGTAAAGTCAGAGAAGATCAGAACCAGTATCCAAGAGCACAGGCAAGGACGCCAACAGAAAGGAAGGAGTTTGATACCGAACCAGAGGTTTATGAACTAAAAGCTCAAAACAGCTCTCGGCACGGACCTACCTGGAGTTGCAGAAGCCACTGGTAGGAATAGAGTAGGGACACATTCCCAGGATAATGATTTCCAGGCTCTGATTTCTGAACCTGTCATCCTGGAATGGGGTTTAGTGGATGGAAATCTTGAAATCTGGGGTCAGTTTAAGGGTTGGGTGTGGGGACTTTCCAATCTGGAAGTGGCATTGAGTGAGGATCCATTTCCCTGGTAGTTCATCCAATCACTGAACCTCCCGGAGAATTCCGTGTGAAGTTTCTCCTTTGTCAATTCTCTCCACTGTTCAGCTTCCTTAACCCTTCTGGTTCTTTTCCTTAAACATCAGTACCTTCTAGCTTCTCCTCAGCCTTCCCTCCAACATATGTTCTTCACTTTCATTTCCTTTGACGCAAAAGGTTTTTTTAATGTTTTTTTTTTTATTTTTGAGAAAGACAGAGCAAGTGAGGGAGGGGCAGAGAGAGGGCAACAGAGGATCTGAAGCAGGCTCTGTGCTGACAGCAGAGAGCTCAGTGTGGGGCTCAGACTCACGAGCTGTGAGATCATGATCTGAGCCAAAGCTGGATGCTTAACTGACCGACTGAGCTACCAAGTGCTCCATGATGGGAAAGTTTGAAGTGGAGAAGGAGCAATTCCCTGAACTTTTACATTTCTTTCCTCTATGAATGACAGATTGTGTTTTCTAATATAAATGAGATTAAATAACAAAGTAGCACAAATCTAATGTTTGATTTGTAGCACAAATCAAACTAGTACATAATCATGTTATGTAACTCATAACATGATGGGCATACATATTTGCCTAGGGAGGTATAGCTCACGGTGTTAAGTTGAACTGATTTCAGAGGCTGCTAATTATAAAGAAGAGTGTTTTATGTTTTTGTTATTTCAAACTTGTAGACAAA
Organism: Hyaena hyaena; assembly: GCF_003009895.1. NCBI lineage: Eukaryota > Metazoa > Chordata > Mammalia > Carnivora > Hyaenidae > Hyaena > Hyaena hyaena. The sequence goes on along the minus strand of NW_024080713.1, from coordinate 7,611 downwards.
TAGCTTATAATTTTTCAAAAATTAAAAAAAAGAATGGATCTCAGGTCAGTGATATTTTTCAGTTTACCATCAACTCTCAAGAAAGTCATTTGGGAGTGGGGAAGCATTTGAAATTTGGGGCTGAAATGAGATTTGAGGCTTATCTCTGGATTTCGCTTATCTGTTCTATCTTTTCTGTGGCATTATCTGTCCACCATTGCCAGAGGTAATTGTGATTTGAGTTTTTACAAGAAGATGACATTTCCTGGCAAGTGCTTTACTCATCATATCTCATGTGATAAAACTTCTCTGTAAGGAAACTTCTTATAGCAAATTGGAGGAGGTAACTTGGTATAAATATAAATCCAGTAAATTCAGTGGTGTCTTTTTGTCCCAGAAGGACAAAGAAACATTCCAAGAGGGAATCAAGGAGTTACCTAACTCTAAATATTTGAATTTGAAGGAAACAGTATATTAATTAGAAGTAAAGACGACCAACTCAGGCATTCCACATTTATTTTTTATTTAAAAAAATTTTTTTTAAATGTTTTATCTATTTTTGAGAGAGAGAGACAGCATGAGCAGGGGAGGATCAGAGAGAGAGGGGGACATAGAATCTGAAGACAGGCTCCAGGCTCTGAGCTGTTAGCACAGAGCCTGACGCGGGGCTTGAACCCACGAACCATGAGATCATGACCTGAGCCAAAGTCGGAAGGTGTCCCATGTTTAATATGTAGTTATGATGCATCTAAAATATGGTTGCTCAGGGAAGTTTGTCCTTTGGGGTTAAATATTTGATTTCTTATCCTCACTCTTTTGCCTGATTCCACTTCATAACCAACTACAGATTCATCAGAAGGCTGGCAGAACTCAAATTGAGTATAAAGGAAAAAAACAGTTCAAGCCCACATGTGATATACAATGCCCAAATAGATCTGTTAGTTCAGAAGCATTATTAAATAAAATGCACAGAAAACATAGAGATAAAAGGGATTGTAGGACTGCGCTCTGACCTGCATCCCAAAGGGAGTGAATCCGCTTAGGCTATTTATTCACTGTCAACATACAAAGCCTGAACTAGGGCAATACTGCATTACCAGGTTTAAAAAATTAGTTCCCTTTCTTGACGACACACCGAGTGATTCATCCAGGCAGTGTGTGGCTGTTTGCCATCACTGGTTAATAGATCTTGCTCATGTGTCTGGATTATTATTTGTGTTGGATTACAACTCCAGTGTTTGTTATCTAACAAAGCCCCACTTCCCCCCATAAGACAGGTCTCCTTGGTAATTACAGATGGCAGCTCTTTTAATTACTTTCCTTATTTTAGCATAGAGAAAGATGACTACATTATTTCAAAGATTTTCCATCCTCCTTCCATTTAACTCTAACTCGCCTGGGGGCATTCCCCCTAAAATACTAGCACATAGAGGGTTAATCTGTGCCAGTCCCTTCCTCAGCTCTTGCTGGTAAATTTCAGACTTACATAAAAGTAATCAGAATCTCATTACTGGATTTATGAATTGTTAACCGTCATGATAATGATTATGTCCAAGAGGAAAGTCTATCCAACTTAAAAGGTAGAACATAAAGTGATCATGTTAAAAAAAAATTCTTAACATAAATCCATAATGATAGCTGAAACTTACTCCCATAATCTGAAGAAAGTATATTAAGTGAGTCCTTAATAAAGCATGTAATCATACAGTCTAGGAAAAGGATGATTAAGTTTTGAAAATCTGTTATATTTCTAACTCCAAAGGAGTTTCATTGATGCGACATACATTTTTATATCTAGAATAACTTGATACTGGCCAAGATTTAACTCTATCTCATGTAAACTGGCTAAACTTGACTTCTGGCATTAGCTTCCCTGTACTTCTGAATAACCCTGATAATTCATTCAAGTCTAGGCCCTAAAACACAAGCAAAAACCATTTGGGAACTTACTGAAAATAGGTGTAGCCTCTAAAGGTAGGAGACGGCTAACATTTGTTGTATATCAAGTATAGTGGTCAATAACCCCTTTACATTTTTTTCAGTGTAATGGGAATTATATGGATGTTTAAGAGTTTATATAATATATAATATCTCAGTATATCATTCTTTGGCAAACATTAATGGTATTAATTTTATATTACCATGGTGCCTTTGTGAAAGAAAGAAAAGAAAGGCACCAAACTCTGAACTTTCTATTCTAGAATCCAGTCCAGGTTATCACCTTGCATTGGGTTGACGTGGCATGTCCTCCCAGCCTCCTTTGGTCTGTTTCTCAAGTTTCTCAGTCTTCCCTTCATCACCTTCCCCCCATAATGGTCTTGAGAAATACTGGCCGGGTATCCTGTAGAATATCCCCCACTGGCTTTGTCTATTATTTTACTCATAACTGGACTGGAGTTGTGGGTTCTTGAAAAACAAATACTGCAGAGGTGAAGTCTCCAACATCCATAATGATGGTTGCCTGATCATTTGTTGTTTTTGGTAGGTTTCTTCTCTGTAAAGTTACAATTTCTTTTCCCTTTCCTTATGCTATTTTTTGTGAGTCACTAAGTTTAACCTATCTTCAAAGGGAGGTGAATCACTGGAATTTTCATTCTTTCTAGTTTCCGTATTTGACCTCAAGTGAATGTAATACATTTGTCAAAATGGTAGAGCCATTCACTCAAGATGTAGTCATGCTTCCAGAAATTATATATTTGCAACATATATATGCCAGATACCACGTTAATGCTAAACATTGGAAGGTGAAACTGGGACATTGAACATAACAGTATCATTTATTCTACACACATTTATTGAGTGCTAACTCTAAGCAAACCATGGTGAGAAAAAAACAAAACAAAACAAAACAAAAATAGTCCCTGATTCACTGGAATTTTTTTCTCCTGTGATAAGAATTGCAGCAGGGCTATGGAAACACTAGATACCTATTTTCCTAGCAAACATCACTTGAATAACTAAAGAAAGTAATAGGAATATATAAGCGAGAATGAGAAAAGCCAGTTTAAGCACTAATTAGTTGTATGATTAAATACAGTACATTTATCCTCTTCAGGCTTTAGGTGCTTTATCTGCAAAATGCAGTGGTTAAACTAGGTGTTTCCAGAGAACATACTAAATTATAAAAGCACTTAGCCCTATAGAAATTGCATAGAATTTAATCGTTTTCCTCCCAACATGTTTCCTAAGTTTTTAAAGCATGGGCATCACTCATAATGAATGTGAGCATTAGAAAATAGCGTATGTGCATTTTGCCTCATGAATTTGCTGTAAATACTTATTTCTTTTTCTGGTGATTACTTCATCTAAAATTGAATCTTTCCCCCTCATTTGACAAGTTGACAACCAGGCTATTCAGTAGAGATAAGTCCTCCATTTGGTGGAGGTGGGTGTTCCATTTTGAAATCTGTATCAGGAGTTAAATGGTATCAGTCTGTACTCTGAAGGGCACTGTCCATCCCTCCGTGAGTGTTTGTCTTTTCCTATTTTCATGAGTTGGCATTTACCCATGGTGCTTATTTTCTTACTCTTCTTCCCCATCTTTGTCTGTATCTTACATTGATCTTTTCATTTAAAATGTAATAATAAGTAAAAATAATAGTCAACTCATAGTGTACTATCATTGTGAGTAAGGAAATGTCTTAGCATTTCTACTTCTATCATGTAATTTAATTCTCCCCAAAACCTCTGAGGTTTTGGGCTGAGCAACTTGGTAAATAGAGTGGGGGAGATGTACAGGACCCATGGTGACTAAGAAGCAGTATGTGGTGAACTAGAAAAAAAAAACAGCTTGTTTATTGCAAGCCAAGAGAAGAAAAATGTTTTATGAAAGGATAGTGAGAGAACTCTGTCAAATGCCCCAGAGTCAAAGAGGTGGAGGAAGGGTTGCATGCTAAGAGCTGGTCATTGGATTTGGGGAGAGGGTGGTTATTTGGGCAGAGGGTAGTTATTAGTCACCCTATGAGAGGTTGAAGAGTGAAAAGGTGAATAGAGTGTGTACATGGGAGATAAAGAAGTGAGTCTGCATAGGTTGCTCTTGTTAGATGTTTAGTCATAGAGGGGAGGAGAGAATGGGCTGGTGGCTGGAAGGGGATGTGGCTTCCATGGAGGACATTTTTCTGCATGTAAGATAGTGCAGCTGTTTCTTTTGATGGGGCGCATTTACTGGAAAGAGAGAACTCAATTGAGGAGAGAAGGTCAACTGCAGGGGAAACAGCTTTGTGTGGGTGGAGATGGGATCTCGTGCCCAGTGAGGGCTCGAGGCAGGCTCTGCAGAGTACAGAGCAGGAAGGCAGAGGAGTGATACACAGGCAGGGAAGTTGGAGGTTTGGGTATTCTAGAGAAGTCCCATCATGATGACTTGTATTTTCTCAGTGAAATAAGAAGCAAGGCTACTAATGGTAGCGACGGGAGGGTATCAGTGTTCAGGAAGAGCAGATGAAGTTGGAAATTATCAGTTTGAAGAGCAACACAATGAACGGACCAGGCAGGATTGCCGAGCAGCAGTTTAGATATAGATCATTTAATTCATTGGCTTTTCATAAGCGTATGTAGAGTCCTACTCAGGTGCTGACAGCTCAGAGCCTGAAGCCTGCTTCAGATTCTGTGTCTCCCTCTCTCTCTGCCCCTCTCCTGCTCGCGTGCTCTCTCTCAAAAATAAACAAACATTAAAAAATTTTAAAAAACAAACAAAAATGAGTCACTCTCTTTCCAATTTCAAAGATTCACTAGAAGATGATCTATTTTTACTATAAATCCCTGTGTAATCTAATTCTGTTTATGATCTAAAACATTGCTTTGTTTACAAGTAAAGACGCACTTCGAGAGCTGTGGTGAATTCGATGCCAATGACTTTTAAGTCTCACACTAGGAAATAAGCCTAAAGTGTTGATATTTGATCCTTCTCTCATTGTTGAAACTTAGTGCTTGGTAATGAGAACCATCAACTCCAGATATATTCTCTGCCCAAAGGAATATTTTTAAATTTTCATTAGTTTATTCTGTGTGCACACACAAAATAATGACCAATCCTTACTGCTCACACACTGATCTAGTTCATTTTCTTGGGACCTTCCTTGGACAACTCTAGGATATCAGCTCAGATGGCAGTTTGGTTTCTCTTTAAAGACTTCCTTCTAAGAGCCTTGTATAATATTGTTGCATTTTTACTCATCATGTTAACATGTGAGTGGTGTGGGGTCAGACGCTTAGCCAACTGAGCCACCCAGGTGCCCCCATTATACTTTCCTAATATACACTCTTACTTCTTTGTAAAGACATCGCTATCACTTCTAGATATGTGTTTTTAAAAAAAAGAGTTTGGAATCATAGTTTTTGTTATTGGTTGGGTTTCCACAGGAATAGACTCTGTGGCTTTTTGAGTTTTACATGGAGGAGATTTATTGAAGATTCTCCAAGAGGGAACAGCAGTTGTGAAAAGGGAGGAAAGTAGAGTTAGGCAGAGGAGGAAGTTGAGCTGTAACAGTTGCTGGGATGGCCATTTAGGGTTGTCCCAGTTGAAACAAGGGTGGTTTCCTTGGGAAGAAGCAAATCCTGAGTAGGGTAGCTTCCTTCCTGGAGAGGGACTCAGCCTTGAGCTACCAGTAGAGCCAACAGCCAATGGAATGAATGTCTCAGTCCCATCATGGATCCAGGTGGGGCACTTCAGTTCTGAAAGCGTCATCCCATTTATGTCACTGAGCACCTGATTTTTAAACTAAGGTCAGGAGGGAACCACCCACACACTAGAAATCCTTGAGTCCATTCATTTACTTTTCATTAACAACTATGTATTGAATACCTACTATGTACCAAGCACTGTTCTAGGTGCTAGGGATTAGACTCATGACCACTAGCCTCCAAAGTTTTCTTTGTAGCTTTTGACCCTGCCATTCCAAATTCAGGGAATTGAAATATAAGTTACCTTCTTTAGATGTGTCAGAATTAACTAAAAGAAACACAAAATGTTAATGATGACCTTTTCTTAAAAGTTCTTTTTTGACATGAACTATTATTAAGCTAAATATTCTCCATTTGGAATTTGAGTGATTAAAATCAGAAACCTAAATGCAAGACAGTCTAAATTTCAGGCTATTTCTAGCTTAACACTGGAGTCAGAATTAACTCCAGAGTTTGATGTTTAACAAGATGGACATTTCTTCTCTGTATTCTTCCAGTTTATTAGTAGAACTATTGAACTGGATAGAACCAAGGACAGAAGTGTGTGCTAATCTGAAAATAACCTCTTTGCAAATTGACTCATAACAATTGTATATGCTACTAACATAGGTAAAAGATGAAGGCTTTTCATAGTTCATCCAGTGGAAAGCACTCTTCCTTTTTTAAAATATAGTTTATTGTCAAATTGGTTTCCATATAACACCCAGTGCTCTTCCCAACAAGTGCCCTCTTCCATGCTCATCACCCATTTCCCCTTCTCCCCCGCCGCCCATCAACCCTCAGTTTGTTCTCAGTATTTAAGTCTCTTGTGGTTTGTATCCCTTCCTCTCCTTAACTATTTTTTCCCCTTCTCTTCCCCTTACAGTTCTCTGTTAAGTTTCTCCTGTTCCACCTATGAGTGAAAACATGTGGTATCTGTCTTTCTCTGCCTAACTTATTTCACTTAGCATAATACCCTCGAGTTCCACCCGCGTTGCTACAAATGGCCAGATTTCATTCTTTCTCATTGCCATGTAGTATTCCATTGTATAGATAAACCACATCTTCTTGATCCATTCGTCCGTTGATGGACATTTAGGCTCTTTCCATGATTTGGCTATGGTTGAAAGTGCTACTATGAACATTGGGGTACATGTGCCCCTGTGCATCAGCACTCCTGTATCCCTTGAGTAAATTCCTAGCAGTGCTATTACTGGGTCATAGGGGAGTTCTACTGTTAATTTTTTGAGGAACCTCCACACTGTTTTCCAGAGGGGCTGCACCAGTTTACATTCCCACCAACAGTGTAAGAAGGTGCCCTTTTCTCCACATCCTTGCCAGCATCTATAGTCTCCTGGAAAGCACTCTTTCTTAATAATACTTAGTGGTTTTCCTGAATCACTGATCCATGGCCCTGCTCTGGAGTCACTGATAAATAGAATTAGAGAGTCCCCTGGGTTGTCAGATTCTAAGGATGTGTTTGCTTAAATCTGCCCTATTTCACATCCCTCCGTGGTGACTGTCTACTTGTAATTAGTTTATTCTTTTTGCTTCCAGAGATTTAGGCCTCTTCAGAAGATCTTAGGAAATCTGTCATTAATTCTGCACATGTATCCAATGAACTCAGAAATTCAGAGCTGCATGACTGAATGTGTCCTCAGTATCTGTTTGTTGGTGACCTTGTCTATCACCATATAGTACAATGGACAGTATGATATGCAAAAAAAAAAAAAAGTGAAAAATGTTTTAACTTGTGTCTCTAACCATAATTTTGAGTATTTAAATTTTGGAACAGTTAGGAATCTTTGCTTTTGGATACTTCATGTTTCATTTGACTTTTGTATTTATTTGGCTGACGAGGGCACGTAACCAAGATTCCAATGTTATAACCAAGTATTTGTTAGCTCCTAAATGCTAGAGCATTGGCTCTAGTAAATTATCAGTGGTGGTTCTTTTTTTTTTTTTTTTTTTTTT
>NW_024080712.1:3915693-4103945 GCF_003009895.1 Hyaena hyaena | reverse complement strand
AGCCCGACGCGGGGCTCGAACCCACGAACCGCGAGATCATGACCTAAGCGAAAGTCGGGCGCTTAACCGACTAAGCCACCCAGGCGCCCCACTATGCTTTTATTTTTAACTTCTAATTCCAAAGCATGAAAAAAGCAGCCTCTCGATTGTAGAGAAAACTATGAGCCTGGCTCACACAAAATGGCATCAGCCAGCAACAGGTTTGGAGACTAAGATAGAAATGGTCTGTGGGACACGCGACAGCCTTACTGAAACCTCCGTGCTTCCAGGCCCTTCTCACTAGAGCACCACCGCGTATGGAGCTGCGGAGCCTCCCGCTCTGTGCTCCCCCTGCTTTGGGTCTTAATGGAATTCAAACCCTCTCCTTTCTCCCGTCTCCCTTTTCTGTTCAGTCCCTGGAGCTGTTTCCCCTTTCCCGCTTTCTCTCCAGCTGCTTTTGGCGGGGGGGAGGGGGGGATGCATTGGGGGGTGCTTTTCCTTTATTCTCCCCCCACCCCCGTTTCCGTCCTCTCTCTGCAAGCAAAAACAGCTCCCTGCCCTCCGCAGCTTCTTTCTCCCCCGGTTCATGTCTCCGCGCCACCTGCCTGCCCACTCGTGTGGTTCAGGTTGTACAGATTTTTGTGTTAACCCTCAGGTCAGTTTTCTAGGTGTGCAAGATGGGTTCGTGTTGATCTGGCTGCATATCAGGGACTAGAGACGCAAAAACAAAAAAAAAAAAACAAAAAAAAAAACTTGCCCTGCTGTTCTGCCATCTTGGCCCCTCCTCTGGCTTTTTATGTTAAAGGCTGAAAGGTACACATGAAATCTTATTTTCACTATTGCGTTTCTACTAGATTGTCCATATAGTCAATGTGGTGTTGCTTCCGTCTGGATTCTATGTAAGGATCATATGTATTAGCTCAGGGTCTGCCTTCCCTGTACTTGAACCTCTTACCAATGTAAGGACTCCAGCTGCGTTGACTGCTCTTTGCCTGTCATTCTACCTCGCAGGGATCAGTATTATTACTGCGGCCCACTTTCTGTTTATTTGCAGATCACTGCCTGTCCAGCCGTTTATTTGTAATGTCGAAAGCAAGTGACAAGCTAGGCAAAAGCATATAATTGTTTTGAGAACCCATCCTTGAATCTTTTTAATATGGCTGTTTCATCTATTTATACATATCATTAAGTTAAAGTGGCCTTCTGACATCTGTTATGCTTTTTTCTTACGGTTTTGCGGTTTCTGCCCCCCACTAAATGGCGATGTCTTATTTCCTTTTATCTTCTCGAGTGATTTGAACATGATATGGCCTGTGTTTTTGTAATTAAACAATCGTTATAAAAGCAATACACTGCAGACAAATCAGAAAGGAAAGATGAGCAAAATGAAATGAAACGGACGCGGAATCCCACCTACCCAGAGACGCCCACCGTAAACATGTTTGTATATATCTTCCAAAACGTCTTCTGGAAATGTAAACACATCTGTATATAAACACACAATAGAATCCGCCAGGGAAGTCATGCCGCACATCCGCGTCTGTGACCTTCTTGGATCGGCATATCACGGATGCCTTTCCATATGAATAAATCTCCTCCACTTAATTTTGAAAATCCCCTTATTGTGGCCCTAGTCAGGCTTTGTATAGATATTTTCAAACTGCCCTTTGGATATGTTTGTACCGAATTCACTTCTCCTCAGCATGAATAATTCATGCTGGTTTTGATGTTTGCTAATGTGATAAAAGGGGAAGAATAATGTGCATCCTGTTTTCATTTGTACGAGTTTCATACCTAGTCAAGCTGAACATTTGCATGTTTTCTTATCACTTTTCTCTCAGGATGTAATCTACGACGGAGGTGATTTTTTGGAACTAGTTGGGAAAGGATGGGTTGTTCACCAAATGATGTGGGAACCACCATGAAGAAAAAAGGTGATGGTTTTTTGATAAAATGCTCCCCAGAGGTATTTATGATGTCCTCAAAAGAACCACAGGGGCACCTGGGCGGCTCCGTGGGTTAAGCGCCCAACTCTTGGTTTTGGCTCAGGTCCTGATGGCACGGTTCGTGGGTTCGAGCCCCATATCAGGCTCTGCACTGACAGTGCTTCGGATCAGATCCGCTGTCTCCCTCTCTTTCTGCCCCTCCCCAGCTCATGCTCGCTTTCTCTCTCTCATTCTCTTGCTCTCTCTCTCAAAGATAAACTTAAAAAAAAAACAACAACAACAAAGAACCACAAATCTACTAGAAGAGACATGGGCGCGTTTCTCACAGCTCCCCGCACCCCTGCTCAGTGGCCCTGGCCTTGAAAGCACACGTCCCTCCGCCCCCCTGCTCATCATCCTTCTGGTCTCATCCTTCTGGTCGGGGCTCCAGCGACACTTCCTCAGGCAGGCGGCTCCTCCTCCCCACCCGGCAAGGGTCATCTGGTATACCTCATGCCTACTTCACCTTTGCCACGTCTTGGACATTTGCAAGTTACCCAGGTATTTGGAGGGTTTGTGTTTGTTTTGAGAGAGAGGGCACGTGCGAGTGAGCGGGGGAGGGGGCAGAGGGAGAGAGAGAGGGTCTTACGCAGGCTCCATGCTCAGCGTGGAGCCCGACGTGGGGCTCAATCCCACCACCCTGCATCAAGACCTGAGCCGAAATCAAGAGTCGACGCTCAAGCGGCTGAGCCACCCAGACTCCCCTGGAGTTTTGATGCTCCTTTCCCACGTGGACAGCAAGGTGCCTGCGGTGTGAAAGAGGAAACTCTTTCGTTTAGTCCTCCATGCCGAGCAGCCTGCCAATCATTTAGCACCTTTCCGGGGGTGCTTTCTCTCATCTCCGCTTTTTAAAATACACTTTCAAATACCATTGCCGGTGTGTGCCGCTACCAGGGACGTTCTGCTCTTGGCTTCCGCCTGCAATGCCGCGCCTGTGGGGTCTTTCACTCACCTCCCAAAAGAGGCTCACTCCCTCCGCCTCCTTTCCTAAGGTTTGCTGGGTGTTTGGGAATTGACATAACTGAATGAAAAAGCAAGGGATTACCTGCATATATGATCACGGTGTGTGATGTCCCAGGCACCATTCTTCTCTCCTGTTTGGTCCCTAAAACAATGGCGCATCTCACGGCCACAGGAGACTTAGGTCTGATGAAAGGCACTCGCTTATTGAAACGAGAGAACAGAAAGGGCCCTCCGTGTGCAACTTCTACTCCTCCCTCCCGACAGTGGGGAGCTTCCATAGGGAGGGAGGCCGACTGAGAGGCGACACATGACATTCTAAGTCTTTCGAATGGAAGTGGTTTAATACAGAACCAGAAGCTTCTGGAAGGCAGGGGGCCAAGATGAGGGAAGCAGTTTCTGGAGATCCGGGAGCACAAGGGTTGCAGGGAAGCTCGCTCAGTGCTTTCAGCCTCCTGCATGACTGAAGTGGGTAAATCCCAGGACGACATCCAGAGGCCACTGGGCAAACGCCTGTCTGCCTTCTGCTGATGCCAAAGGCTGTCCCAGGCAGCCACCACCGGAAAACTGCTTCTCCTTCCCTTCTTCCTCCTCACTTGTGGGAGAATCTACCCCCCTTACTGGTAAGGGGGCCTGGGAAATGCGGCTTCCAGGCTGCACAGGGGAGACCTTAGAAAGGCTGGGTGGGCCGAGCCTGAGTGGCTCAGGCGGTTAAGCGTCTGACTCTCGATTTCGGCTCAGGTCGGGATGTAAGGGTCATGGGGTCGATCCCCATATCGGGCTTTGTGCTGAGCCTGGAGTCTGCTTAGGACTCTCTCTCTCTCTCTCTCTCTCTCTTTTCCTCCCCCGCCCCTCTCTCTTGCTTGTATGCACGCTTTCTCTCTCTCTTCCTCATAATATATAAATACAAGTTTCAAAAACAAGGAAAGGAAGGCTGGGTGGTGGTATCGACACCAGCCAGCACTTTGGAACTCTCTAGGTTCGTCAGTCCGTACGTCAACATAGGTGAACTCCATCTCTCTCGTCTTCTCTCCATATAAAAGGGACATGTAGGGGTACCTGACTGGCTCAGTTGGTGCGGTATGTGACACTTAATCTCCAGGCTGTGGGTTCGAGCTCCACATTGCGTGTAGAGATTATTTTTTAAGAAATCTTTAAAAGTGTAAATAAAACATAATGAAAGGAACATGTAATATGTTCGCCCCCTCCCAACGGATTGACTTTTGTCCTCGTGGAGGATGTACACCCCACGCGACCTCAATGCCCTTGAACAGCGAAGGCCAGCCTAAGGCACGTGCAACAGTGACACCAAAGGTGAGGCCACTGGGAGGTAAACGGAGGAACACCGTCTGCCACGCTTTCTGAACGCGAGCCCTGGGCGGCACGTCCACCATACCCTACAACCCTCCCTCCTTCCCTGGATCAGCCTCAGAGGACTTGGAAACAGAAGGCAGTCGCGGCACCTCACTGTGCCAACAGCCCCGGAACTTCCCCCGGACTTCGGGGACTCAGCCCACTGTGAATACAATCCCTTACGTCGCTGGAATAGCAGGACCTTCGTCAAGATGTTTAGTTCTTAATCTCCAGCAGCGTTACAGAAGGGCATGGCCTTTTCACGCTAGCGGGGGGGGGGGGGGGGGGGGGGGGGGGGGGGGGGCGGGGGGCGCCTGGGTTCAAGCCTGGGAAGTCCTACTCTGGAATGCCATCGTGAGATGTTGCGAGGACGACGAGAAATCACGCAAAGAGGAAGGCAAGTGCTCGGTGTGTCCAGAGGGCTGCAGAGCTCGGCGTGCGGAGCTTCCGACTTCCTCTTCAATACCGCTGCGAGCAGCAGGCTTTGAGGACTGCTCCCCGGGGGTGTGGTCTCAGGCCCTACGAGAGAGAGCAGCCCTTTGCTGCTAGGAATCCGCGTCTCTGTAGAACGAGGGCAAGTGTCGAAACTCAAGTATGTGGACACAGAGAGCCACGAACTTACCAGAGTGCTGCTTCAGCAACTAGTAAGTGCGAACGTTAACGTCTTGCGGTGAAAACGAATCGAATCAAATCCGAGGCTGTGACATTAATTACTGTGGTTTTTAAACTTTATTTTTAAATCTGAAAACTGTAAAACAAAATGCCTGAGGACTGTTCAACTGGGCACCAGCATCTTCACACAAATAATTTGAGAGAAGATCAAGTTTAAAATAGAATCTGGTCTCATAAGAAGTAAGAAAAATGAAAAACATAAAGCACATTTTAAATCCCAGATGCCCAGTAAATAATTGCCTTTGTTTATAAAGCACATTTGGTTTTCTGAAAGGAAAATGTACATTTTTGCCCCTGGTGAACATTTTATTGGCATTTAATAACAAATGGCTAATACACTTAGCACCAGTTCTCACAGCTTATAAATATTACATCAAATGTTATACAATAAATAACCAATAAAAATGAACATGTTTCACTTGAAAGTTCTAATTTTTAAAATACAGTTCAAAATAACAAGTCAGAACTACTATATCTTCTAGAGTTTAGTAGGCTAAATGGCTCAGAGAGCAAATTCACTAGAAATGCTGCATAAGACAGAGAACTTTCCTGGACGGAAACCCTGAGTAAGCTGAGAGGTATCAGCGACGGCTAATGATGTGGATATTTTTAACAGCATAAACACATCTCACTAAATATAGTTAATATTTACCTATGTGGAACTACAAAGTGCTATTTTAAATTCAAAAAGATTTACTTGTGTATACTACATATATAGAATAAAATATAAATATAAAATAGTATCCTTTTGAGGAATAAACACAGACTAAAATATGCATCTTTTCAAAATCTGGACATAAACACCTTTATAGAGATATGTGAGCAATGAATGCGTGGTGAAATGTCCAAACTTAGGCAAAATATGGAAGTTTTAAAGTATCTTTTGCATAAAACGACTACTCTATAATTTATCCAAAAACAGGTAAGAATATTTCAAGACAGCTTATAAGGTTGTCTTTTTTTTCTTTAAATAGGAACAAATATAACAGATATAGAAATAATAATAGAAAGAAAAATAATTTCTATGGCTTTCCCTTTGGGGAAGCTGGCAGAACATAAACAGAACCTTGCAGTATAAACATAAAATGTTTTAGAAAGATGATCTCTATAGCTGCGTGTTTTAAGTTTTCCTGTAAGGAAGACTCATGGATTTTATTAGAGAACTTGTGAGTCCCTGATATTTTCTCTTTGGGATTCAGCTATTTTGGTTCTATAGAAATAGATGAACAGAAATTAGAGGTGTTTCTCTACTTCCTACATGAAGTACATTTGTAAACTCTCAATGAAAATAATAAAAGATGTAAAGAACCAACCACCAATTTGAATATGCCAATAGTAACATGTTAAATGGTCTCTAAAATAGTAGACTAGACTCTAATGGAGCCCTGAATATGATATGTTTGTAAAGAACGTTCTATACAACAACAACTGCTAAAGGGCCGGAAAATGGTTTTACCCCAAGATGGCACTGGTCTCCCCTGAATGAAGGCCAAGCTAAGGGTACACAAAATTTTTTAAATCGTCGATGTTTTTATCGCCTCTAAGCCCATCAATGTAGTGACACAACTTCACGGCGGTCCCCAGCTTCAGCCCCATGTACTTCAGCATCATGTCACTCTTGAGGAGCAGCAGTGCCTTCCCATCAATGTCCTGAGACGGAAGGAAATGACAATAATTAGTAATCTGTTGATATTTGAACAGAATGGCTATTTCTTTACATATAAGAATATGTAATACCAATTAGAGAGCAGCTCATTTCAGATGTGTATTCTGTGAGAGTGTGCATCCGGGTGATGAAAACTATTACAAATATAATTTGTACCATGAAGCATGTTTTGATCATTTGTAAATTTGCTTAGAATTTTAAGGAAAAGATAACTTAACCTAATATCTTAAAAATGTCCTAAGCCTCAAACTGCCTAACTTAATTTTATTTCTTTTAACTTACTTACTTAATGAAATTTTTGAGAGAGACAGAGACCACATGAGCCGGGGAGGGGCAGAAAGAGAATGAGAGAGAGAATCCCAAGCAGGCTCCATGCTGTCAGCACAGCTGACATGGGGCTTGAACTCACAAAACCAAGAGCTGGACACTTAACCAACTGAGCCACCCAGGTGCCCTGCAAACTACTACCTAACTTTAAATACTGTGTTGGAAAAATACTGCATGTCTCTGACAAAGAGGAAAAAACTATGAATGGTAGAAATGAATTTCAGATGGCCATTAACTTTCTCAGAACAGCTTGGAATATGTCAGCATCAATACAGACTGTAAATGCGCTATACAGTGTTTTGATGTTGAAAGCTAATCAGTTGTCTAAAGGGAATTAGATGCTAAAAACTAATTATTTCCTTGCCATACTGAACAGATTATATCAAATATGTGGCCACTGATTTCGCTCGTTAGGAAACACTATAAAAATATGACTTGAGAGTCATAAGGCGTCCTCCTCAAATTCTTTACTAGTTGACCAGCTGGTGCTGCTGGAGCATATTTGGTTTTTACAAGTTCTGGTTTAAAAATAAAACTGTACTGTCTGGAAAGACCCGAAACCCCTAATATACGGCCTCTGTTAGGCACCTTCTGCACTTCTTCTACTAAGTACAACTGGAAATTTGTTACTAAGTACAACTAAAAATTTAGCCCATGACACTGCTTTGTAAATGGCATGAGAGTATCAGCATCCCATATTGTCAGTAAGCATGTAAGGTTAACACAACTGACCCAAATGGAATCCGCTGCTGGACTCATTGGGCAACAAACAAAGGACAGCCTATCACATTCTTCCTATTTAAATTCAGCCTTTAAGGAGCTAACTTTGGGCAAAGTAAACTTTCCCACACATGGCAAATCGGTTGACACAGTTCTCCCACCATCTGTCCCAACTGGTATCCAACAGAAAGGCCTGCGCACAGGTCATTCAAAAGAATTACACCAGGGGCACCTGGCTGCCTCAGTGTGTACAGCGTGTGACTCTTGATCTTGGGGTCAGGAGTTCAAGCTCCATGTTGGGTTAGAGCTTACTTTAAAAAGAAAAGCAAAGGGGCGCCTGGGTGGCTTAGTCGGTTAAGCGTCCGACTTTCGCTTAGGTCATGATCTCACGGTTCGTGGGTTCGAGCCCCACGTCGGGCTCTGTGCTGACTGCCAGCTCAGAGCCTGGAGCCTGTTTCAGTCTGTGACTCCCTCTCTCTCTGACCCTCCCCTGCTCATGCTGTCTCTCTCTCTCTCCTAGAAATAAATAAAACATTAAAAAAAATAATAAAATAAAGAAATAAAAAGAAAAGCAAAGCATCATGGCAGGAAAACCAGATCAAAATATACATTACATGTTGCCTGAAGACGTCAGCGATAGGGGTGACTGTCTGAGGGTCTTCCCGTATCAGAAACTGGATCACTTCATCCACAGACCAGGTCGAAGGGTCATTAGGGAAGTTTCTCGGGATGCCTCGGTTATTTCCAATTGGTGAGCTTGTAGCTTCAATGGGAGGAAAAAAAAAAAAAAAAAAAGACAAATCAAACTTGACCTGATCATTATCCTAAAAGAGATGTCAGGTAGGGAGAAATGGTCTGGCATCAAGGATGTTGAGGAATATAGGTTAAATAGCGCTACTCGTAATACGTGTCATTCACACTCACCAAAGTTGCCTGGGTTGCAAAAAGGCGAGACGGGATAGCCGAAGCTCTGATTTTCCAGTGAACTTGGATAAGCCATTTCAGGGTTCTGCGGTGGACTGGGGTCAGCTTGTGTCAGCACGTCCTCAGGCAGTCGGACGGATGGTCGGGTAGGTGAGAAGATGCTGTGGGTGCCACGGCACCCTGGACTGTCGCAGTAGGGCATGAAGGAGGAGCCATCCAGCGGGGGGTCAGGCGTGAAGTAAGGCCGGTAGGACTGGGAACCGAAGATGGCAGGAAGCGATGGACTCCGGTTCAGGCGCGATTCCTGCTCCTGGAAGATTAACTCTGGATCCCGGTCTGGGGACTCTGGATCTAACTGGTAAGATGTTTCCAGATAGTTGCTCTGGGAATCACTGTTTGGCCTTTCTACCGGAATAGTTGGGCTATAACTTTTAGGGTCAGATAATATAGAAGAAGTGTCTTTTTTCCTCATTTTCTGATATCTGTTCTTTCTGAACAGCAGGTAATTATAATTTCTATATGCATATCCAAGTGGCTTCTGAAATGACACAAACCCAGCATAAACCAACTGTCAGTGAGTAAAAAGGGAAACAAAATAAGTAGTAAATATACAGTAAAACCTTGGTGTGCGAGCATAATTTGTTCTGGAAACATGCTTGTAATCCAAAGCATTTGTTTATCAAAGCGAATTTCAAGAACCACTGGCTCGGTTGTGATCATGTGATATTCGGCCTCACACACTACTCGTATTGCAAGACATTGCTCATTTTATCAAGTTAAAACTTCTTAGAAATGTTTGCTCGCCTGCAGAACACGTGCAGAACAAGTTACTTGCAAAAGGTTTTACTGTATTTATTTTTTACATAACACTGCTTTATGTTACTGAAGATCACTGCTCCATTTTGATTATACGATTTTTGTTTCTCTTCAACTCTACATTTTAACTGAATTTAATACATTACGGTTATAAACATATTCACTGTCAAACGCTTCCTCAAACCTAAACTTTAGCGTTTTTCCAAAAGTTTCAGTCTCCCATCTGCTGCAACAGCAAATATCAATCAACCTTGTTAGTCTCATAGCTAACAGTTCTATCTGATTTCTAACTGACTGGCATCTTTAGAATAGGTCTATTACAGTTGAGAAAATATTTTTGTAACACTCACGCGACTTTGCCATAATGATTTCACACGTAAACGGTGGATTTTTGAAATTTTTCCGTGAATTACATCAAATTTCTTATCCAGGTTTTGAACAGCATCGTAGATGACCTATTATAATATAAGCTCTTAATAGTTTCTATTTCAAAAGAAAAGTAACATAAAAGCACCAAGAAACTATATTTTGATAACTAGAAACAAAGAAAACTTCTCCAACCATCACAAATGTCTTGTTTCCACTTGATGCCCAGTTTTGGTGACACAGAGATAAGGAGTACGCAACTATTCACACCGTATAGGCATTTTAAGAAGCTTTACTACCGGAAAGTAAATGTACTACCATTCTTATAAGGCACATTTAGGATGGAGTCATTTTATGTCAAGGAGAATGCTATTTCAGGAAAGAAATCTTCAAATCTGCTAAAAGGCCAAAGAGCCTCTTTGCATATAATGACGGCGCTGAACTCCTAGGCGGTGAGCATTCCACTCTGGAAAGAACAGTGAGCCAAATATAACAGATGTGACTTCTGGCTTCAAAGCATTTTTAAGTCAGGCAATCAACAATTAACCTTACAAAACCTTTGAGTGCATGTCCCCTGTAGCCAACCACGTACAGGACTGATAAAGCCTGACAATTCTTCAAATACACGCAAACGTCATTCAGGGAAACCATCTACTTAAGCCAGAGGCTGAAACCATTTCCCTACTCATTCATCCATCCATTCACACAAACGGTTATTGAGGGCCTACTACCTGTCAGAACGGCTTTGCTAGGTGCTGGAAACGTGGACAGAAAAGAGAAAACAAAACAAACAAGAAAACCACCAGATCCTGCCCTAAGAAACTCCCATTCTAGCTGGAGAGAGAGGATTTCAAAAACGTGCCGGGCAGCCCCGAGCAGTGGTTCTCAAAGTGTGGTCTCGGACCAGTAGCAGGGACGCGGCCTGCTGCCTCGTTGGAAATGCACCATCTCCCACCCCAGACGGGGAACTCAGAGTGGGGGCGGTGGTCTGTTTCCACAAGCCCTCCAGGGGGTTCTGCTGCATGATCCAGGGAGACCCCACTGGTCTATAGCACTGAGGTAAATAGCTCAGGCTCTAGGGGAACGCGCTTGGGTTCTGAGGCTTAGCAGCTGTGTGACCTCGCCCAAGTTGCTTAACTTCTCTGTGCTTCAGGTTCCTCAGTAGAGAATGGAGACGAGAAGGTCTCTCAGAGTTCCCTCGCGGACACAGAGGCGCTGTAGTATGACGTTAATACGAACGCAATCACAATACTACCTGCTGACTGGCCGGGGAGCGCCTAACCAGCCGCTAATATTCATATCGTTACTATACTCGGACGGCTATGGCACAGGTGAGAACGGGAGGCTACGTGCCCAGAAGAGCAAGAGCAGGCCCGCAGTCGTGGCGGGCTTTCCAGAGATGTCTACGCTGAGAACTGAAAGAGGAGCCGGTGATGACTAGGCAAAGATGCACGGAAGGGCATAGAGGGCAGAAGGAACAGCAGAGTCAAAACTACCCAGACAGAACACCAGAAGCCAGATGTTGGACAGTGAGCGTAAATGACGTGCAAGGAGCAGGGTTGGAAGGGAAGAGGAGGGAAAGGCGGGCGGGAAGGGGCCTGGGAGGCCCAAAGGAGAGGCTCTGCTGAGCTGCGGGAGGATGTGCGGAGAGCGAGTGATGCAGGCTGAGGCTGAAGGTACGGGAGGTGGTGACCGATGAAGGGAGGGGTCCCGGCACAGGGAAAGGGAGGGAAAGAGGCTCGGAGGCAGAAAACCCTACGGAGGGAGACGCCCCAGGACACATCCCAGGCCCCTCGGGCGGGGCGGGGCGGGGCGGGGGGGGGGGGGGGGGGGGGGGGGCGATTGCGNTGGGGGGCGAGCGATTGCGGCTGGGAGGGATTTCTGCCTCAGACTCTCCGTTTCCTCCGTGAAGTAAGAAGAGGCAGCGAGGGCTGGGCTACCGGGAGCTCGTGGGGACGGCGAGGGAGCTGAGCAGAGAGCTGTGGAAGGGCCAGGGCGCAGCGGACGGGCGTCCCCTGCGCCCCCCCGGCCTGCGGAGGGCTGGGGTCTTCCTGAAGGGGACGCCGGGCAAGGACAGAAAAGGAAAAGGTGGCGGCGCTGCAGCAACCGGCCTGGCCTGGGCAGGGCAGGGGCCCAAGAGGAGAGAGCGAGCCCACTGGGGGCCGTGGGGACCCCTGAGGGCCCGCGTCAGGGCTGTGCCTCTGGGCCCCGGGCATTTCTCCTCCGCGGCGCTCGCTCCAGCCCACGGCTTTGCCAGGGGGCGGGGCCAGCCCTGCTCCCGCCCCGGGGCGGAGCCCCCCGCCCGCCCCCCGCCCCCTGCACGGCCTTCCTTCCCGGAGACCCGCGGCGTCCCCTCCAGGCAGTCCCCCTGCAGGCGGCTCCCTTCTGCTCTCAGCAACAGCCATAAAGACTCATAACCTCTCTTTGGCAAGGGAGCCCGGGAGCTCGTTTTAATCCAAGAGACTTGGTATGTCAAGAACTGATTTTTAAAAAAGAACCTTTCATTACCTCTAAAGGATGCAGCTCACAAAATCCTTGATTTACATACTTCTATCAATCTCTACCAACAGCCTTTTACAAAATCCACCCAAAACTACGTAAGGTATAGTAAGATACACTCTTTAAAAAGCCGTGGTGAGCTGACACTTTTCCGACTGAGGTATCTCAACAATGCATTGAGCCCCACACAAAATTTCATCCATATCCGGCAATTTCATTTAAACACTTCGTAGGGAAATAGATTCAGTATTGAGCAACATAACATCCATTTCTCCAGTTAAGGGCTTTAAAAGCAAAGCTATAAAATGTACGTACTGGCATTTCAAAATTTTCACTTGGAGACGCTGTTGTAACTAGAAATTGTTAAAAATCATCACAGGGGAGTGATGATAATCATAAATAATCTGATACAGCAAAATTTCAATTAATTGTATATTTTATATGAGATAAAGAGAACCTTAATTCAGTAATTCAGCAGAGCACACTTGAGAGACAGAGCTTTTGTACCTGACAATGAGAGAGGACGTTCTGAACTGTTTTCTGTTGGTCTTCGTTGTAGGCTGTGTCAGATACAACGGTTCCCTGCTGATATTTTAAAAGTTACGTAGTTAATGCTTTACTTTTATAAGAGTCAAACTGTATAGTAGGAGAAAAAAACCATTTTACGTTTATTTATTTAAATTGTTTTTATTTTTCACTAACTTTTCAAAAGGTTTCAGGAGTCTTAATCTAAAGCAGAGACAAAATAAAATAAAAACACAATATGCGAATGAAAATTGTAACTGCTAATTCAGACAGGAAGTAAGAAAAGTATTACATCAGAAGGACCTACGTTTAGGGATTTGTGCTCAAAATGAGTATAAACTGCTCTGAACTCCCTACAATAAGGAAAAGAGAAGTTAAATGGTTAAGTCCTCAATGTCTAATGAAAGGAAGCAAATTCAGGAGAGACCAATATTTTTTGGGTGTGAGTTTAGAGGAACTCTACAGTAGACAAAAAAATTAAACCTTTCCCTTTAAAATGGTTAGGTGTTGGGTGCCTGGGTGTCTCAGCTGGCTACTGTCCTACTGTCTGTTTCAGCTCAGGTCATGATGTCAGGGTTTCCTGAGTTCAAGCCCCACATCAGACTCTGTGTTGACACTGCAGAACCTGCTTGGGATTCTCTCTCTCTCTCTCTCTCTCTCTGTCTCTCCCCCTCTCCCCCTCCCCCACTCACACCGTCTCTGTCTCTCTCAAAATATATATTTTAAAATAAATAAACAAAATGGTTGCATGTTAATATATTTGGCAAATGGCAATTAACATTACTTACATTATTGACATATGCAGTATGTGGTTCATAGGCATAAAGAACAGTGTTATCATCATCATAAGCAGGTATTCGTGTTCTTTTCTAAGGAAGATTTATTAATAAATTAAAAGGAAAGATGGAGGATAGAACTGAAAGAAAAACTGAGGACTTCAGTTCACTCCTAAGAAGCTCCGAAAGCCTATTGGTGATATCAAAGGAGCCTCGTCCACTGTAAACTCTAGGACTACATGAAAAGATCTACTTGCAAACCTGTTTTCTCATTACCCCAACTACACTTAAGACATCATTCTCCATTGAGCTTAACCTCTTGTGTAACTCAGGGGAGAAAGACTAGCCTAGTAACCTGGCACCAGAACTGCTTTAGAAGCAAGTATTTCTACGCATGAACAAAGAACCAGGTTACATGGCTTTGGATTTTTAAACAATCCAACGGTGCCACTCTGTGGACAAAAGAGGAAACAGTTAAGCACCTATTTTTCTTGAGAATTTAATCTCTAATCACCTCAAAACATTTTTTAATAGGACATGATATAAATAAATACACAATACATAACCATTACACTTCATTTAATAACTGTACTCTAAGAATGAACTTTAAACTATAAGAATAACGTTAAAATAAAGATATGTAGAAGCTAGGTATGTCTCTGTTTCAAAAACCATAATCAAAATAATATGGAATGAGCTATAGAGGGGTTCTTACAAAAATATACCTTGTATGGTGCCTTCTGCTTTTCAAAGTGATTTCTTTCACATATTTATGTCAGAGAAACACTCTAGGTAGCCAGTTAACTTTATCTAACATTATTATGAAAAAATATTGGGGCTGATAGAAGTTAAGAAAATTGCCCGTAGCACTTAGGTGGCATTAATACCCACATCCTTATTTAAGTAAAGAGATGCTTTTTCTGTGAAGCCAAATTATATATAGTTTAATAATTTATATTTTTACTCACCTTCAGGAATCAAGAAACATAGCGACACAATTATACAATAACAAAACCATTTTCAAAGACTATTGGGCAGATTTTCAAGAAGTTACATTAACCATATGAGCCAGCAATTCAACTCCTGAGTATTTGCCCAAAAGAAATGCTAGTATCTGTTCAAGAAAACCTTGCACACGACTGTTTATACACCATTGTTTATAGCGCTTTACATATCACTGTCAAAACTCATGAGCTTGCTCATTTCACTGAATGAAATTAAATTCAATGTAGAAAAGAAATAGAGCACAATGAGAAGAATAAAGACAGATTTTTAGTTTGAAATACAAACCACATCAACTTCACTGGAGCCGCTAGACATCGTTTTTGCGCAACAGCTGCACTCCACTTCCCCTGCGTTGGGCCTAGTTATTTCTAAATTTCCTGGAGGGTTTACTTGTGAAACTGCCTGGTCATCTGGGACTGGTAAACCACCTACTCCTGAAAAGCAACACATAGAAAAGTTACTACACAGACTTATCACCATAACAAACGTAATATGGATCTGTTCTCCGAATGCCAACTTAAACTGAATGGGAGTCCTGGCTGAATTTTAGAGACTGACAAAACAATAACTATTCCATTAGTGATTTCGAATAAACTCTTAAAATTGAAGGGCTATATATTGCCACATCCAGGAATAAGAATCAAGATCAAACACAAACTCCACATTGTGAAGTGAATGCTTCACAACTTCAAGGCTACAGAGTAAAAGCTGGAAACAAACGAGAGAACACAATTCCCAACTGCTTTTTAAAAGGAACTCAGGGGCACCTGGGTGGCTCAGTGGGCTAAGCATCTGACTTGGGCTAGAATCATGATTTCACGGTTCATGAGTTTGAGGCCCACGTGGGGCTCTGTTCTGACAGCTTGGAGCCTGGGGCCTGCTTTGCTCTCCCTCGCTCTGCCCCTCCCCTGCTTGTTCTTTGTCTCTCTCTCTCATAAGCAAACATTAAAAAAATTTTTAAGGGGCGCCTGGGTGGCTTAGTCGGTTAAGCGTCCGGCTTTCGCTTAGGTCATGATCTCGCGGTTTGTGGGTTCGAGCCCCGCGTCGGGCTCTGTGCTGACTGCCAGCTCACAGCCTGGAGCCTGTTTCAGAGTCTGTGTCTCCCTCTCTCTCTGACCCTCCCCTACTCATGCTGTCTCTCTCTCTCTCTCTCCTAGAAATAAATAAAAATATTTAAAAAAATAAAATAAAAATTTTTTTAAATAAAAATAAATGACTTCCTATTTGTTTGCCACCACTCTTAAAACCAGACAATTCCCTGTTGGATTAATTACACTGCAGCTAAAATTTGGCTCTAATCAGACATGGAAGCAACATGCATGGAGTCCACCACTGGACTCCAGACATTTATAAGTCTGTGGCACATTTACACAGCAACATCGATCTTGCACTGTTTGAACCTCTCATCCCTGTCTTGACGTCTACCCACAGTACCCTGCTGTTTCTACACCTAGGAGAACCTATTCAACTTCAAAGCTCCACTCCAGTTGCATCTCCACAAAGCAAGGGTGCTAAGTCATCCCACGTGGAAGTTAACACTGCTTTCCCCAAGGCACCAGAACACTCCCACTTTAATGGTTTTAAGGTAGCTGTTACACAAAGGGAAACATCAAATAGCATTAAGACCTTAGGTTTGGGGCCAGAATATTTGGGTTTAGTTCCCAGTTCCTCCACTTACTAGCTGTGTAATTTCTCTCTGCTTTTTAGAGAAAAATCTGTAATACGAGGATAATAGCACAGACCTCACAGAGATATGGTCTCTCAAAAATAAATTTACAAAAGAAATTTTTTTAATGTGACACAGCAAAGCAAGTGTGATTTACAATTTTTTAAATAACTGTGTCAATACTGAACAATCATTTTCTAAAAATCCTGTCCAGACTCTCAAAAGTAGCCCTTCTACTGTCCATATCAAACTTTAGAGACTAAAAAGTCACCAGATGGAAGATAATGCCGCCGAAACTGTATCCCCTCATCCACCACTGAATTGGGTCCATGCCCTACTTTTTATAAAACACCTTGAAGAAAATCTGCTTGTAAAATCACGATTTGTAAACATTTAGCTACTTTCAAAACCCTAGAGCAGTCCAAATTTGGTGAGAGCCAGGTAGAGGAGGGAAGGAATTGATCTCTTTTAAAATGTTATTAATGTTTATTTTTGAGAGAGACACTGATATACACAGAGCGTGACCAGGGGAGGGGCAGAGAGAGAAAGAGACACAGAATCCGAAGTAGGTTCCAGGCTGTGAGCTGTCAGCACAGAGCCCGACAGGGGGATCGAATTCCTGAGCGCCCATCCTGACCTGAGCTGAAGTCCGGCACCTAACCGACTGAGCCACCCAAGCGCCCCGGAAAAAAACTGATCTCTAATCAAGGTACCAAATGGACCGTGCTCAACCTACATCTTTATTTTCTTTCGCCTCCCTCATGTGTTTACATTAAACCAGTAAGGCTGCATTGCCATTCATCAAACGCGGTTACCACCAAAGTCTCAAAATCAACGTTTCTTTTTTTTTTATTATATATTTTTTTATTTTTGTGAGACAGTGTGGGCAGGAGAGGGGGAGAGAGAGAGAGAGAGATACAGAATACAAAGCAGGCTCAGGCTCCGAGTTGTCAGCACGGAGCCCAAAGCGAGGCTGGAAGCCATGAACTGCCAGATCATGACCTGAGCTGCGGTCGGACGCTTAACCCACTGAGTCACCCAGGCACCTCTGGTCCATTAATTCTTTAAACTCAAAATTCTATATAAAGTCTGAGAGTCTTGATAGTTCCTCACCCCACCTGCCTCCGCTAAAGAAGAGAAAGAACCAAAAGGATCTACTTGTTCCAAAAAGTCAGCATGAAGTACTCAAAAAACAGCCAAACGTCAAAAGTTCATAGGCGCTAGTTTCCCGGAACAGCCGGCGGAAAACACCCGAACCACCCCTCAGCAGCGCTGCTAATCGAGTGTAGACTTGCTCTTCCCGAAAAGTCTTTTCCCTTCACTCAGGGCCAATCCGGCCCCGGCCCGCCGCCCCACCCCCGCCCCGCCCACACTCGCCCCGCCCACGCTCGCCCCACCGCATTCCCCCGCCCCGCCCGCCCCGCCCACACTCGCCCCACCCCATCCCCCACCCGGCCGCTCCCCAGCCATTAAGCCAAAGGGCATATTAACAGCTTCCGGCGCACATCCTGAGTAAAAAAGTTCAAAGGGAGGAAAAAGTGCCGCTAGACAGACCTTTTCTGCCATCAACGCCAATCCGGTCCTGCCCCGCCCCCCGCTCCGCCCCCCAATCCCCGCTCCGCCCCGGAGCGCCTTCCCTCAGCCGTTACGGGAAATCGTATCTCGACGGCTTGTCGCGCACACCTGAGGCAAAAATTTCAAGGGGAGAAAAAGTGCCGCTAGACAGACCTTCTCCGGCATCAGGGCCTGCCACACCGGATTCCGGAGGGCGCGGGACACTAGTTGTGGTATCCAGCCTTCCGGAACATCAAAGGCCCAAACCGTTAACGACTACTAGAAATTGACGAACGGACCTTTCACCGGAAGCCGGGTCCGAACACGTGACGCGTCCAGCGCAAGCCCCCCAGAAGCTCTGGAACTGCGCGCGCGCGCAGGTGCACTCGGCGCGCAGGTGCACTCGGCGCGCAGGTGCACTCGGCACGCAGGTGCACTCGGCGTGCAGATTTCCGCGCGTGCGGCTGTTAACCAATCCGTCGGGCACCAGCGCAATGGTTGGGGAACGGACGTTGCTAGGGAGACAGCCGAGGGGCGGGGCTTTGGTTACCCTCGCGCTGCCTGCAGTGCCCGCCTCACAGCGCCTGTATTCGAATTGAGATGTCCGCTGGTGGGGTTGCGACCCTGCGCGAGACCACGGGCGCGAGCCTCCAGAGCTGAGAGGTGTTCCTGCGGCTGCGCAGGGGCGCCGGCGCAGTTGCGCGCGTTTCTTGCAGCCTGAAGAAGCTTCGTGGAGAGGGCTCGGCGGGGTGAAGCTACCAGGCGCGTGGCCTCCCTACTGTCATTGGTTGGTTATTTGAACATTTTGCTTTTTTAATGTAATTCTGTCCCTCATTCCCCCGCCACAAACGTTGACGTTGACTCTATCCTAGGAGTGCAAATCACTGTTGAAATTCGAAGGCGGACAGGGGGCGGGCCATAGTTTTGCAGGTTTGGTTCAAATAAGGGACGAGTTATTTTAGAAAGTTGTTAACCTCGGGGATAGGTAATACAGACCCTGGAGCTGGATATACTGGGGTTGAATCCCAGTCGCAACATTTAGTTGCTCCGAGGCTTTGGGCAAGTTAAGTAATGGCCCTGTGCTTGCGCATTCGCATCTGTAAAATGGGCACAATGTCGGAAGTACATGAGTTTGAGTAAGCAAAGCACTTAGAACACTATCTGGCACATAAACTTGCTATGTAATACAGGGTACATGACGTTATTTAGTGGCATATTATCATATGTATATTGAGGCTGCCCTTCGGAAGGCGGCACATTATGTGGGGCACCTGGGTGGCTCAGTTAGTTAAGGGTCTGACTCTTGATGTCTGCTCTGGGCATGGTCTCATCCGTAAGGAGTTCGAGCCCCGCTTAGGGCTCTGTGGGGCTCTGTGCTAACAGCACAGAGCGTGATTCTGCCCTTCCCCTCCCCTGCTCCGTCTGTTGCTTTCTCTAAGATAAGTAAACCTTAAAAGGCACAGTCTCAGTAACTGTCAGAAGCAAAGCAGGTGAGTATTTTAAAGTAAAGCCATAAATCTTTTCCTGGCTCACAAAAGAGCTACCAGTAAAGTATAGTATATATTGGAAATGTATTCTCTCAAATACAAAACGAGATTAGAGGGATGCCTGGCTGGCTCAGTCAGTAGAGTGTGAAATTCTTGATCTTCGGATTGTGAATTGGAGCCTCACAACCCCAGGTGTAGAGATTTAAAAAATCTAGGGGCACCTGGGTGTCTCAGTCTGTTAAGTATCTGACTCTTGATCTCAACTCCTATCATGATCTCACGTTTGTGGGAGGGAGCCCCCTCATTGTGCTCTGTGCTGACGCATGGAGCCAGCTAGGGATATTCTCTCTCTCTCTCTCTCTCTCTCCCTCTCTCCCTCCCTCCCTCCCTCTCCCTCCTCTCTTTCTCTGCTTGCCCCTCCCCTGCTCTCTATTCTCAAAATAAATAAAAAAATAAAATCTAAAAATCTAAAAAAACCAAAACAAGATTAGAGCCCATTATACACTGTTTATTATTATTCTTCCTATACTTTTGCTATAGCACTTCCCTTACTTTATGTCCAGTTCGTATGAAACACTTGGGAGTCTGTGAAACCCCAAGAATACAATGACGTAATCCAGGGGAAACCAGTTGTTTAATTGCAGTCACGTTTATTTGCAGTTTCTATACACACTTTCTAGGTAATCAAACTTTTCTGGTACATTTTTTTTGAGAGGGGTTCACAATGAAACTGTCACCATTTTTACTAAAAATAAATACAAGACTTAAAGTGTTGCACAGCTCTAAAATATACAAAGGCTTGAATTGAATGTAAACGTTGAAAACATCTTACAAAAGAAACCATTTCTGCAACAATTTAAAAAGTTCATATTTACAAATATTACAAAAATACAAAATGGATGCAAGTCCATAAACCATTGTCTTTTTGGCCAGCATGAACTGGTTCTAGTACCAGAATAGTTACACTGTAACCTTCTTTATAGTTTTACGTCTTTGTCATGATCTAGTTCTTTAAGTCAGCCGGCACTGTAGCAAATCGACTCACTCCCTGACCTTTGGCAAGAGCAAACTGTGTGTTTTGTTTGCAACGACTAGTCCATGTCCTCTACTTAGCCAAAAAAAAAAAAAAAAAAAAGTAAGGAAAAAAATTTCCCCCACACAACAAAGACATGTTGCATAAACATAAAAACAAAAAATTTGTATCAGTGCAAACAACAGAAGAAAAGTTTGGATCGATGTTTTTCACGATACCTAATGTGTGTACCCTGCTTCAAAACGGCAGTGATGTTGAAGACAGCCCTCTAATTCTTGGTTTTATATGCTATGTAATAAAGCCATGTAGAATATTCCAGATTACTAAGGAATTTCTTACTATGTTTTTTTTAAACTCAGTTTGTTGCTCAATACTCTTTCCACAGTGAATTTAAAATCCATCATTATTTGGGTTTTTTTAAATCTATGAAATATAAAATAGAGAAACTCTGCTATAGATTTTTAGAGTAAACAAAATAAGTAAAACTATATTATAAGGGTTAGTTCTGTGATCATTACATATAGAAGGAATCTTATTGCCTCACAATTCAAGTCAGCATGTATTTTAAAAAATATATGGTACCATTACTTAAATTGATGTCAATAATAAAAAGGTGACATATTTATTAAAGCCAATTCATGTGTTTCCTATTCAAGATTTAGAATCACTTTTAAAGCCCACATACCTTTCTTTACGCTTAAAAAACCCCTAACTACACAAAAGCCATACTGCAAACGAACTGCTTTTATGAAAATTACAAAAGATCACCTACTGTGACTGGAAATGACGGTTTCTTAGCGTATTTGTCTAAAAACTTTACTTTTAAAATTTTGCCAAGTGTACTTTTCAAAGCATGAGAAAAAGTTATTCATGTTCCCATGTGGTGTCAAACCATGCTGGTTTTCTTGACTCATGGGTTCCAGTGAGAAATGATGGTCCATTTTGTTCAAACCCCCAGTTTTCTTTTAATAAAAAGTGTAACACTTTGTAAATGTTCAAATGTACCCTTTACCAGGTAGCTTATCATCTATCCCAGCACAAGCACCCACACACACCCACACACACCCACACACACACGTTCTCCCTCCTCTACCCCGCCACCCCCAGCACCCCCATTTTACACACAAGGATGACAAGAAATTAAATACAATTTGATAGTGAAAACAAATAGTAGAAGAAGCCAGACATATTTTTTTCTTTACAAACAAAAAACCAACAGCAATCAGATTCTCTAATTCTCAATCTGTAACATCTCAGAAAGTGTTTCTATTGAAAGACAGCATCTTCTTAGACCAGGCTTTCTCCTTCATATTGTATGAATTAAACCAAAGCCACAACCCCCCTTTCACACATCCTACTTTCCCAGATACCACTTGCGTAAACTTAAAGCCAGCTGCTTATCAATTTCTTCGCAACTCTGGTCTGTTCTATCATTCTAAGTGCATTCTATTCATTTATAGGCCGCATCCCTTCTTAGTTCTCTCTAACTTTCTACCTTGTCCCAATCAAAACATATCCTAAGTACATAGCTGCTTATATTTCTGACATATCATTTCAAACATTAGTATCAGTTCATGTTAAAATCAGAGGTGTAAGAACCATTTGCAGATTTCAACTTGTAACTACTTTGTTTTTCAGTTTTAAGACAAGAAAATTCAAGTAATTTCAAGTAATTCAGCTTGTTTCCCTGCCTTCATTTTATCAGAGCACTTGCCCTGACATTTCCTTTCCCACCCACCACCCCTCCCCTTTTGCCATCAAGCAGATACAGTAAAATCAGACAAAAACTCATTTGTATGTAGCGTTGTGAACCAGAGCTTTTCCCCATTCCCAGTTTAACAGCGAATATAAATAATGCATATACACATACCTATTTCCCAACTATAGTGTTCACAGTGTCGTTTCTGTTACTTTTTAGGTAGCGTGAATCTCATCAGCACAGAGAGAAAGCTTCACTGAAAACTCATTGCAGGTACTTACTGATAAGTCGATAGCTCTGTGGCATGCTTATGTTTTACTTTTGTTAGTTCAAGAATCTGGAGCTAATTGCTAAACTGTGTAAGGAGTTTATAGTCATTAGATTATGACTGTTTATGTCCCCAGTAGCCTAATATAAAACATAACCTAAAATCAACTATTGTTTTCCCTATTCATTCTCCTTAAAGCAATCCATTGAAAAACTGAAAGTCTAAAAGACACTGTCAAATCATGTTCTTCAGGGCTCTGTGTTGAGAATGATTCTTCTCATTGATTAAAAAAAAAAATCAAAAGCATGCTTTCCATTCGGTCCAAATTACCACATGGTAAATCGTAGCCATGTGTTACTATTTGCTTGTTTGATGTTGCAGTTTGTCACAAAAATGGTTAGGTCTGAATTCATTATTTTAAATTAATCACATTTCAGTATATGACCTCAAGGTTTCCTTTATTTCACCAGTTTAAAATTCATAATTGAGGTTTATCACTCAAAATCATATTGGTGGACATTTAAATATGGTATTTTATATGAAAATGGTATTCACAGAATACAGTTACTACACTTTATTTGTTGTGTTTTATAAACAGTTGGTGTGTGGTAGATAATTGGCCACATGTCCACTCGTCATTGATAAATCTATTTACACGTTTTTATCAAAAATATGGTATTTACATGTGTGTAGTTCTTTCTTCTAAATTTTGCTTTAGTTCATTTTAATGTAAAAAAATACCAAACCTCCAGAGTAATTTCATCTTCTTAAGAATTATGACAGTGAGGGCTTTGTTTTTGGAATAGGCAGCTGTGGGAAAACTTTGTCTGGGTTTCATGAAAAGCAGACGTCTTCAAATTCTGTATTAAAAGGAATGAGATTGGGTAGATCAAACTATGCTAAAGAAAAATATGAAAGACGGTGCAGCTATTTAAAAACATGGAAAACAATCAAGAAAGACCAAACCAGCTTCCGGTTCCCCAGCAAACGTTTAAGAATTTGTGGGGAAGCAGCGATGGTACCCCCTGGCGCCCCCCCTCACCCCCACCCCACCCCACCGGCCTCCGCCCCGGTCCCGCATCCTCTCAGGGCGCACGGCTCTGGCCTTCGGCCGCCAGCCGGGCCCGGCCCGCTAGGTGGAGCTCTGGGAGGAGCGGTCGTCGTGGGGGCTGCCGTCGGAATTCTCCGTCTCGCCCTCGGAGATGGCCTGCATGGGCGCGTTGTAGAGCCTGCAGCGGACGCTGTAGCGGCTGCTGCTGGCCGCGGGGGGCGCTCGCGAGCGTCCGACCCTCGCCGCCGCCGACGTGGCAAAGTTCTTGGAGGAAAAGCCTTCCGCGTTAACTCTCGGGGAGCACGGCGAGAGTGGGGACAGCGCCTCGGCCCCGGGGGTCCCCTGCGGGGCCTCATGGGCGCCCTGCGGGGCCTCGGCCAGGAGCTCCCCGGGGGGTTTGGGCAGGATGGGGCTCTTCAGGATCTCGGTAGCCGACATGCGGTAACTGGAATCCGAGCGACTCCCCTTCTTGAGCAGCAGCAGCTTAAACTCTTCGTTCGACGTGTTGGACTTTTTGGCGTTTCGGTAGATGAGGCCGGGAGACCTCTGGCTGCTCGGCACCGGCACGCTGCTGTTGGGCGAAGTGACAGAACCGGTGCCGCCGCCGCCGCCAAGCGCTGCCCTCGATTTGCTTCGAGCAGACATATCCCCAGAATCTTTTCTTCCAAGTACTTTCCTCTTGGACCTTTCGAGAAAAGGGAGAAAATCTCAATCCGTGTAGATTTGTATGGCAGTAAAAGCATTAAGTCATATTCGTGCACCTCCTTAAAGAGCGCTTCGGTGCACCCAAGGTGCCAGGACAGCAAGCGTCAGGGCAGGGGACGTGAGGGGACAGCAAGCGTCAGGGCAGTGGATGTGAGGAGGGACATGCAGTCCTCGCCCCGAGAGCACTCACAGCCTGAGGGAAATTCGCCAGCAGCCAGTGGGCGTAAATTGGTTCTAGAAATGACCGTTTCACATAATGACTCGGGTGGAGACTAGAGGGTCTAGAGGAGGACCTATTGGGATGTTCTGCAAGAGTGTAAGAAAATTGTGCTGTCCGACTGCCGGTGAGAGGGTAGGCAGTGAAGGCCTTTGGCTTTCTCTTGTTCAGTCTGCCTCTTCACCGCAGATAAAATGCTCTGATGTCTGGGGTTGGCCTCCAGGGAACACCAGGAGAGCAAAGGGTGGCGGTGTGGAAGGGACAGGGTTCGCTAGAGGTTGATGGTTGGTAGGCTTGGGTGACGGGTAAGAGTGGGGTGCAGGAGATGCATTATACCATCCTGTCTACTTTTCACATTTCTCTGTACAAAGAAATGTCTTATGGGACTTTTTAAGTAAATCAATCCACTTTAGGGCATAAACACAATTTTCCATAGCTGCTTTGTAACATCGGCACTGTGTAAGTCAGTAAGGCAACTTTGTGTGAAAAGCTGAAGCCCTAGACCACCTCTGGAGTTCTACACTCTCAGGAAAACAAGCTTATTCTTGTCACTGTGCTGTACATAAACAAATAAATCCTACACAACTGCAAATCTAAGATTACCAAGCTCAGAAAGTCTACCAAACCTAGGCATCCATCATCATATTATTTCTTTTGATAAGTAAATAAGCGTAAATTTATCGAATCTGCATGATTCAGTTCACTGATAAGCAGTGGCAACATGCTCTTTTTGTCAACCTAAAAATCTACAGGATAGAGAAAATGTCAACTTTACAGGTGGAGACCAGCCTCATTTTGGTTTGCTGACACCGTCGTGATTGCTATCTTGCACCAGCCAGTGTCTGCCCCTCCCAAGAGGGGAGGGATTTCAAACCGACACTTGTTTCTAAGCATCTACCCTATTCTAGATACTAAAATGTTATTTTAGCATCAAAACTGAATATGTGAGCTATAGGTATCTCCACCAACAGTAAGGGAATAGGTAGAGAGGCTTTCACTGACCAGACTGGTTAGGGAGTAGCAGCACCGAGACTCAATTCCAGATGTTTCTGACTCCGCTACTTACGTTCTGTCCACTATTGCAGATACTAACATTTGGTCCTCTGGGGGCGGGGGGAGGTAAGAGCTTGGCTCTTTAACTTACATAGCATTTTATTAACTTGTCCTAAGGTAAAGTGGGGAAGGGAAATATAATTGGAGCTTAATCTACACATGGGACAGAGAAAAAATAAACTAATGGTTCTTCACTCTCTGACTGGAGAGGTGTGCCTTCTAAAGGAATATCCACACAGAAGGCATTTCTGATGGACTCCTTTAAAAAAAAGCTGTTGAAGAGCTGTGCTCCTTTATGAGAAAACCACATCAACAGAAAACACAAGTTCCCTTAAAAACTAGAATTCCAGGGGAAATGATGGTAAGCTGCTTGCCAAAAACTTGCTTCAAAAAATATAATTTCATAAGGTAGAAAAGACAGCCTCTAATATTGTCCCTTGGGAGTCCCATCTAGGTTCCGGAGGCCCAGTGGAAGAAGGCAGTCGTGGTTGTGAATGGAGTAGGCACATCAGGATTGGATAGCTCAGTCTAATGTGGGATCGCTTTCCAAGCACTAGTTCCTGCACTATGCATTGGCCACGGTTTGTAAGGAGCATATATTCTTGCAAATGTGGCTGTTGATCGCAGGCGGCAGGTGAGAGAATGTGAATGGGCAGCATGGATGCAACAGTGTCCTAGAAAAACAGCAGGACACCCTCTGTTCATGGGATTTGGAGTAAGAGAAGGCCAATGTTATTAAAGAAAATTAAGTTTTAGGAAGAAAGGGGAAAAAAGGGAGCAGAGATTAGTTCTGAGCTACAAAATGGGCAGTGTCTACACTCCTGTCTCAGACTTGGGCTCTGTATTGTGAATCAGCTTGCCCTGATCTCTGCTAGTGTAGGATTACAGGTGTGAGCATATTTTTTTTTTCTTGGCTCAAGAATTTATTTTCAGTGCAAGATTACAGTAGAGTTTGAGCTTTCACTCTAAGTTACTTAACCATAAATTGTTTTCAAATGAGAACTTGTCTTTCCTATGGGAAAAAAAACCTCTCCCTTCGGCAGTTCTTATGAAAGCCTATCAGTTGAGGTCAAGCTGTATATAAAGGCTTACATTGCCCCGCACAAATGTAAATCTGTCGGTTTGGTTTGGAAAAATAATTTTTCTTTGCTTTTTTGCCGAATGTATCACAAGTACACGAGGCTTTCACATATTCGCAGTTGCTGAGACGCACTGCAAGAAGGCACACTGTCGGTACTGCTGCCTCACCTGTGAATGACTGCAAATAAGTCCTCAGTTGTTCGAGGCTTGTTTGGAGACACGAACACACCTTCTGCTTCAGCCTGAGAGTCTTCACTAAGTGGCGAAATCATAGAGTCATCACTCGGTGACGATTCTTAAATTAAGAAAAAAAGCATCTTTAGGAGGAAGGTACCTGGCATGCTGCTGTGTTTCACCAACTTGTGGAATAAATGAACAACAGTTACCTTACTGCTGTTTTTAAAAAGAGAGCTATCTGTCGCAGCTCAGTCCCTCAATAATAAGAACGTTTTATCTCAATTGTTTTCATAAGTGGGAAAAAAAAAAAGGTGGAGGGAAACCAACCCCCAGGGCTGTGCTATGTTATGGGGCACCTTTCCATTGTGACAAAGGTATCAACAACTGACCTTTCAGTGACATCTCATCCATGCTTCCTTGGGTCTCCTCTGCTCTGCTGTTATCAGAGGCACTTTTGGCTGAAATCCCTGAAGCAGTATTTTCCCACTCGGGACATTTTTCAGGGCACGAATTTGCAGTTGATACCTCTGCTTCGTAGCTGATATTCGCAGGCACTTTGTCATGCTGGTGGCTCATCCCAAGATGGTGCTTAAGTTGACTGCTTATGTCTGTGGGTCTGGTCGGTGAGTCGGACTGAGAGGTGAGCATGTCTGCAGACTCCAGGTGGGCAGCTTCGCCCCCATCTGCAGAGGATGCCTTCTGTGTCTGCACCAGCGCTCCCTCTGCATAGGCTCCGTGGTGGGGGCTTTTCCCATTCACATCATTTGGGCGGGCGGCAGAGACCCTCTGAAATCCTTCTGTGGTTAAGTCACAACTTTTACTTGGTGTGTTTTCTGGAATAGGTTCACTCTCCATAGGTATTTGGTCTTTTGTGACACTCGAATCTAGAAGATTGCTACCAGCTGAAGTTACTGTTTCTGGGTCACAATGATTCTTTACATCAAAAGTACGTTTTTTCTCTAACTGTAATTTATCCGGTCCCATCTCAAGTGCAGAGGAGTCTAAAAGGGACAGTATGGTGTCTTCAGTGGAGTACTGACGTGATACCGATTTCTTAGCCATATGTAGCTTCATCTTGCCTGGAGACAGGGCAGCCACTGCAAGAGCACTGTCCTCTAAGTAGGGGAGGTCTGTATTGTTGCCTTCTTTTTGCTTAGCCTCTTCAGACTTACTGACGGACCTAAGGTTAACAGATTTCAGGACTGTCGGTGTAATTGCAAGCGATGGTGGAGGATTGGACTTGAGCATCTCTCCTACTGGGTTCTGCTTATTATGGCTAAACACATGCAGTGGGTGACGGTGGTGGAATGGTTTATTCAAGACGCTATGAAGAGCACTTAGGTCAAGATGGGTAGGAGGTATAATTGGAAGTTCAAGGTCTTTACTCAGTGACAGAGCTCCATCTTTTAAAGAGGGTTGCTGTAGTGAGGATTTCCTTTCTGGGACTTTCGGTTTTCTTTTGCTACCTCCAGGAGACAATGGACCAGAAAAGAAAGCTGTAGGGAAAGAGGAGGTTGGTGTTTCCGACTGGCTCGAGTAGCCACTTGATGGGGATGCCAAGCCGGCCAGCTTTTCTGGTGAAGCCAGTTTAAACTCATTGTCAACAGAAGGAAGGGACGGGGTGGTGGCTCTTGATTCTGACTGGGATGTTTGGGATTCAGAGCTCTCTGGAGATTTGATGCATTCGATAACTGTGGTACCCGTAGCAGTGCTTGAATTAGATAAAGATCTGTAAGGGTCGTTTGTTTTCAGGTCATTCAGAAGCCAGAGATCTGCATAGTGAGTGGACTCAGCACCCTCATCTTTGAATGGTGGAATATCTGAAGTGTCTAACTGAGGTTCTTTAATACCGTGTTCACCCTGGTTCATCCAAGAGGATTCCTGCTTGGCGGGAAGGGTGGCATTTTCCATTCGAGAAGGCGTGTTGGAGAAATCAAGAGGCAGCTTCATTTCCCTGGAACTGTGAGGCAGGAGCTGGCCAGTGCTTATCTTTGGTTCTTTCTTCTCAGAGATGTCTGCATTTCCGTCGGCCTTCCTCAGTGATGAGCTACGCTTAGGTGGGGTCGGCTTTGCCTTGGGTTTCCTGAAAGAGATGCTTGGTCTTCCCTGCCTCCTGTGGTCTAAGTAGTCCTGCCACGCACAGTCCGGGAGCGCAGGGGGAGCCCCAGTGCCCTGGCCGTTCTCTGGGCCCAGGGCTGCGTAGTGACAGACAGAACTCTTACTACCTTTGAGACCGCAGTCAAAGTGCATGGAAGTGTAGTATCCCTCTGTGTCCACTGAAAAGTGAGAGCTAGTGTCTGCTTTGTCTGATGGAGACTTTTCCAGAAAGCTGTCATAAGTGGCCATGCTCGTGAAGCTCGGGCAGCCCAGGCTGTCTGCCTTGGGGCGTTCGGGACTAAAATCTTGGCGGCAGGAGGCGTCGTGATGGTGATGCAGGTAATTCCACTCACTGTCACTTGCGTTGCTGTTGTTGGGGTCGTCTAGCAGGTCAGCCACCGTGGAGGTAAAGGAGTTTGCCCGATGGCCCCTCACTTTATCCAGGTGGTCGCTGTACGGCTCGGTCGTGAAGACGTTGGCATCCTCATTAGCGTGAGGAGCCGTGTTTAGGGACAACTCCGAGTCACAGTGTGAGGAGCCAGTGAGGGGAGGAGAGGCCGCAGGGGGGACGGTCTCCGAGCTCTGCGAGGGGCACGTGGAGCTGCTCCCGCTCCAGTTCCCGCTGGACGACTGGTGCTCGTCCTTCTGGTCCATGTGGCTGCTGAGGAGGACGCCGGCCGCGGAGATGCAGTGGATGGGGCTCCCAAACGTGTCCGAGTTGGAGGAGATGTCACAGCTGCCAGAGTCGGCAGCCATTCGGGACAGGCGCGACCTGCCTCTCTCGCTTAACTTGTGCTGGGGGCTGTGAAGATGCTGAGAGCAAGCCAGGCCCAAAGCAGGCTGTCGCTCCTGTGCACCCGGGCTGCCGGGGGCGTCACCGCAGTCGTTAGTGGTTCTCTCTCGGTCGCTCCCGAAAGGCTCCCCCTCTTCGTAGGCCGAGGGGTTAGCACTGACTTTGGGCTCAGCATCCCCGCTTCTGTTGCCCTCCCGGGGAAGGCTCCGAGATCGAGTACGGCTGCTCACTGCTGTCGTGAACATGGCGTCGCCTTTGTCTGCCAGTGCGGAGATGTTGCCGGCAGAGTGAGAAAGGGAAGCCGCGATGCTCTGACCCCTCTGAGCTCTGATTCTCCTTCTGGATGGGGCAGCAATCAGAATATCTTCGGTTTGGCACTCCGAGTCCCTGGTTCCAGACCTCCTATTAACAGTGCCCGAAGGGTCTGGATGTGTGTGCACGATCACATTCCTCTCTCTGGCCACGGGGGACTCATCAGAATCTAGGGCACATGGACAGCACAGTGAGACACTGGCACTTCAGCAGGCTACCAGACACCCCGAGAGAGGCCCACAGACCTGAGCGCGCCACGTTGGATCGTTCTCGTTGAGAACAAACAAGCGGCACGTAAAATTAGGAGAAAATTAAAATGCTTTGGGGAATCTAACCTGCCCACTTGCCTCTCTGCCTCTCTCTCTACACAAACACATACACACACATTTTCTTAGTGTATACTAAGAGACAACGTGCTTAGATCTTTTGTGAATTCTCTCTCTTCACTGTCAAATTACTTTGCCCCAGTAAGCGATGACTATTTTTTTTTTTAAGACTAAAGTTAAACTAAAGTGCATTTAGTCTTCTTGGCCACTATTCTTTTTTATTTTGTAATATATACTCAACAAAGTAAAACTCTTATAACTCATCATATGTAATAAAAGAGATGCTACCCTAATGCTAATACTAATACTAATAACAGCAGCAATAATAAAATGCAGGAAGAGATTCCTAAGCACATGGAACGGAAAAAAAATAGAAAAAAAGTCATAAAGGGTAACTAACATGTTATCAATATTCAGTATTTAATTGAATATGCTTGAAATGTACCTTTTTAAAGTAGTTAATGCCATAAAAGTCTATTTCTCTTCAAATAAAGGTATAATCTTCTAAAAGTAATTTTTCACTGAATCTTGTTACTTTTTATTCATTATTTCCATCTTAATAAAACTTTGAAAATTGCCAAAATATTACATTTCAGCCCTAAGACCTTAACATGTATACCTAAATCCATAAGGTTAGATCTTCACGGTCAAGAAGACCGTTTCAAAAAGTA
The DNA here is from genome assembly GCF_003009895.1 of Hyaena hyaena. Taxonomy (NCBI): domain Eukaryota; kingdom Metazoa; phylum Chordata; class Mammalia; order Carnivora; family Hyaenidae; genus Hyaena; species Hyaena hyaena. The sequence goes on along the minus strand of NW_024080712.1, from coordinate 4,073,183 downwards.
ATACCCCTGGCTTGCTGAACATACAAGTATGCACCATTTCAAAGCCTCTACAGGTTACCACACAGACTATTTTCAAGGAAGCTGATTAAAAGGCCGGCTTCCATTTCCTCTCCTAATCACACCCAACCAAATGTTAAGCATTAACGGTTGTATACCACACCTATTTCTTGTTGGACTCTTCTGGGGATACCCGAGATGGTTTTCCTCCTCCTCAGTTTCCGTCTCCGCTGTAGTACGGATTGTGAATGAACAAGAGAGCAGCGTATACTAGCCTCTCTGTCAAAGCCAACTCCTGCAACCCACAAATAGGTCTCATTAGCCTTTAGAAATGGCAAACAAATTTTCATTTGCTTGGAACACAGTGATATTCATTCCTTGGAAGTAAAGGAAGAGTTTGGATTAAGCCCGTGAATAATATAAGGGAGCCCTCATTCAGCTCTTATTTAAATCACCCCGCAGTATATTAAGCTTTACTTCTAAATGCGGCGCTGCACAATTGCTTGCCCACTGCCAAGAGCAACAAGCAAACAAGGACAATCAAAACAAAGAGGAGAGAAAAATAACATCAAAGAATCAGTCTCGCACAGAAACAGCTCCTTACAGCTCCTTAAGGCTGCGCAACCTTTAGTTACTATTTACTGCGCTCTCGGAGGCTGTCTTTGTGTTGCAGGTCCAGAGCTAAGACGCTAACCTGCATTCGTTCAGCTCACATAGCCTGACCCAGCTCTTCATTAAAAGCATCTTGGTGAGGTATCTTTTCCCTCTCTCTCCACTACACCACAATCCTACACACAACACAGCACCACACACACACACACACACACACACACTCCTTCCGTGACAAGCAAGTAGCCTGGAGATTTGTTTTTATTTTTTTTTTAAAGTTTTTTTTTTAAATGTTTTTATTTATTTCTAGGAGAGAGAGAGAGACAGTATGAGCAGGGGAGGGTCAGAGAGAGAGGGATTCACAGACTCTGAAACAGGCTCCAGGCTCTGAGCTGGCTGTCAGCACAGAGCCCGACGCGGGGCTCGAACCCACGAACCGCGAGATCATGACCCAAGCGAAAGTCGGACGCTTAACCGACTAAGCCACCCAGGCGCCCCTGGAGATTTGTTTTTAAATCTTCATGTAATTCTTTCTACTTTCTTCTACTGACTCAGTTGAACACTTTTTGGTTTGGTACCTGTGTCTTCTCAATAGAAGGTAAAAGTACAAGGCAGCCTCCAGTTCTGTACTTGAGTGGATTTGCCTTCTCTATCCACTGTAAATGAAGCTGGAATTCCCAGTCTTTACAGTGAATCTCTGTTTGCTTTTATAAATATAGGGGCCAAACCTCGATGCCTATTTGTTTCTCTCTCCATAATCACATCGTTGATATGCTATAGGCAGTCTTATCAAAACTAGAATGGCGGGGGCACCTGGGTGGCTCAGTCGGTTAAGCGTCCAGCCTCGGCTCAGGTCATGATCTCACGGTTCATGGGTTCGAGCCCCGCGTCACGCTCGGTGCTGCCAGCTCAGAGCCTGGAGCCTATTTCAGATTCTGTATCTCCCTCTCTCTGACCCTACCCTGTTCATGCTGTCTCTCTCTCAGAAATAAATAAAACATTAAAAAAAAAAAGACTAGAATGGCGAAGGAGGTGGTGAGGAACTCAAACTCCTGTCTGGCACGGGCGTGTGCCCTGGATTTGTCAGAGTGATCTTTGTCTCGGAAAGTCATGATGCCAAAAGTGCTTTGGAATCTGGATGCCTCATCATTTATCCTGACTGTTAAGCTTGGAGCAGGATGGCGTGTTAAACTTTGGCTCAGCTGTACAATGAAGCACTTTGAGTTCTGCCTAACATCACAGTGACAACAGTTTCTAGAACTCACTTTGAAAAAAATCTGTGAGCTATCACATGATGAATAATACAATATTATTGGAGAATCTGTACTAACGGAATTTTCCTTTCTTAGCTCCCACCAAAAATGAAAATCCTTCATTCTACTCATTTTCATTACAGAGCACATGGCAAACAGACACACTTCATGTCATATGCACGTAATTAGCAGCTTTCTCGTTAAAGCTCTTGAAATCAGCATATAATCTAGGCTTTAGTCTGAGAGTTCCTGAAATAAAGCAGAAGGAAAGATCTTCCTTTCTCCTGAATCACAAGACCCCTAATCAAAGAACTAAATTTGAAAACAAGATTTACTTACAGTGTCATGGAGAAAGCAGGTGCTGCTCATAATCAAATGTTCCCAGAATGGAAAGTTAAAGAGGATGCTAAAATGTATCATTTTGGCATCCACCTAATCCAACCCATTTAGATTGTGGAGATCAGATAAAGTACACATCCTTAGAATAATTTATCCTACAAGTTGAGTAGATCATCAGGAAAATTACTCCCACCTCATAATCAGCTGATCAACCAGAATTCCTGGTTTTCAGGGAGGAAATGATGTCTATCCCAGATACCTGGTCATCATTTGCTCCCCACTTTAGGTGAGAGAAGTCTGAGTGGGGTTAATAATAGCCATGTCTGAAATGCATCTCAGGCGACATGCAGTCTTTAAGTCAGATGGTACCAGGAAAAAAGTCAGTAATAAAATGGTCATTTTGAAATTTTCAGTATGCAAATGAGTTAAAATAGAACTATTAGAGATGTTTATAGAAAGCCCAGTGGATAGATCGTTTTATGTCCATGTTTGGAAGTTAGAATGTGTCATAACATTATTTTACTTAATCCCATTCTGGAATTTACAATTGCGGCAGGTAAACTTTTCAAGAAAAGTCCATACAGGCTTGCATTTGACTTAGACTAAAATTCAAACTCTGGAGACATAAGAGGAGGAAAGCAGAGAGGAATGGAAGACAGGCTTGCTGGATTAGAATCGATTTCAGCCTTCATCTTTGAATCCATATATTTTTAGGTCAGAAATCACCAAAATCGATGCAGAAGTCTCAATGATCATTTAAACAAGCCTACCTTCATCTAAGGAAGCCTGAAAACAGATTTTCTAGTTGGTCTAGAAATTACCAAGGCGAGGGTCATTACTCGCCATTTGAGAGACCTGGGGTTTTTCGGTTTTCCTTCTTGCTGGGCCATTCGTGCATCATTATCATATGATTAACCACTGCCGCCTTCTCTGCTATTTCAGTTAGCTATGACCAAAGAGCTGTTTGATGACTTTTTTCAAAAAGAAACTGTCCATCATTTACATAACAAGCGGCCCAGCAGAACATATGCAAATTGATGTTCAAAACCTGACAAAAGCATACTGAACATCTTCTGGGTCGTATTCTGATCGAAAAGGTATTGCTTGTTTAGAAGGCAGTATTCTTTTTTTTTGTTTTTGAAGTCTAAAATATTCTTTTTATTTTTATTTTTATTTTTTTACAAATAGTTTATTGTCAAGTTGGTTTCCATATTAACACCCAGTGCTCATTCTTAACTGGTACACCCAGAAGCACCAGTTAATTTTGAACATATTTAAAACACAGAATATTCTGACCCGACTGCCCCTAAGAACAGAACAGAACGTTACCAGTGACGTTGATGGGAATAATGCAAGAAGAGATCACTTGGGCGTCTTGTTTCATTTTCTCCTCTGGTGTTGGCAGAGGCAGTGCTTTGCTCCAGTTGGTCTGCTTGTCCAGTGTCGAGGGGATATTGTGGACTGGGTTTTTCGGCCTCTGCCCTAACATGACATCTGTATCTTCATCTTCCGGGGGATGGGACTGCAAATGAAGCACGTTCAGGCTTAGCCATCATGGTTTATAGGTAAGCACACATATTAAGGAATTTCCCAGTTTAGTTAAGAACAGTGAGGTCAGAAATAAGCTTTTAGGTCAAAGGAAGAATTCACAGAAATAGTTAGTAAGCACAACTAATCCGAAGTTCTAATTTCAGTAGTCATGCCACACAGAAGAAAAAATGGGCTAAATAAACATGCTTTTCAGGTCAAATGGAATTAAGAGGAGAGACAGGTAGCCATAAATTCCCAGCTTCAAACTGAAGAAAAACCTGTCTCTAATCTAGTGAGAGGTCGGTTCTGGATGTCTGTCTAGCCGTATGTTCCTACTGAAAGTCTTGAGAACTCTAGATGACTGGGATCAAAGGGAGATGATTCAGATGCCCATGAAAAGGTTCAGAAAATGTGCCAGAAAACCTGGAGTCAGAAGACATTCCAGAACACATCACCTGTAGGACAAGCCTATCTTAACCGGAGAGGCTAGATTAAAACATAAGGAGTTTAATGTTACTGCATGACAGTGGCATTTGTGAAGAACATTTCAAAAATGCAGTTTCATCAACACTGTGTGCACATGGAAAAACAAATACTCCCACTTACTACAGTGGAAAATGCAAAAGCAGTTAATGGGGAGAAAGATTCAAGAGGTTTTTTTTTTTTCGCATTCAGAATAGTAAAGGGTCTTAGTGGCGTTTCTTTCCGCTTTGCAGTGCGAAGCTTTCCTTCTAGCTGTTTAGTTAGAGGCCTTGACTTCTGTATGACATTTGAAAATTCTCCATCCAAACCCTCGATAGATATTAATATTGTCTACGTTTTAGGGCTGGGCTCCTAACCCAGATTATTAAAAAGGCTCCATTCCAATTTGGATTTCAGGGTTGGGTTTCTAAGCCAGATTATCCTAAAAGACCCAGTTTTCACCACTGAACCTAGTTTTCTTTCTTTTCATAATTTGGGGGAAGGGGGTGAGTGTATAAAATAAATATTTTTTCCTCTTATTCCAGTTAAGTTTTAATAATATTCTGTCCTAAAATCACGAAAAAATTTTTTTCATCCTCACATTTGGAAGCATTGTGTCCTGTTGACTCGGGATTTCACATGTTGTCAAACTGTTCTCAGGTCCTCTTAAAGAGCAGATTCCAGAGCCACTTGTTTACGTTAGCCCCCCCCCCCCACAGCATTTGCTTACCTTGTCAGAGGTATCTGCAAAGCCCCCCAACACACCCAACAGGATATGAGTTACCCCCTTGAGAAAAATGTGTTCGCTATGAACATTTTAGTAAAACATTGCCACCTTCTTTCTCTCTTCAGCTTCTGTGCAGATTCCCAGCGGAGCGAATAGCTCAAATAAAGTTGGAGCACAAAAGACTTTGTTTCCTAGGTAACTTCCAAAAAGAAAAAAAAAAGTTTGGTGCATGCAAAAAGAGACAGAAAAAGAGGGAGAGTGAGCAAGAGCTGGAAAGAAACCCCCACCACCAGAGGCCACATTTTGTAGGCGATTCCTTCCTTGAATAACAATGGACTGGGAAACAAAGAAAGAATAGTGACCTGACTACAGGCTCTGACCAGCCGCCAAAAGCACGTCACGTTTTATTTAATGGCGACAGGGAAAACTGGCTGCCAGAGAATCCTTTTGTCCTGTTCTCTTTTTTTGATTTGAGAAGCTGAACCTTTACAATTCTGATAAATATAGGGCAAGTTGGAATTTCTTCCCTTCCAACTATAAAGTCCAAGAGTGGCATTAGGCAATGTGCATCTGGAACACAGCCTTATTTGCAATTTAGGGGGGAAAAAGTGGGAAAGAAAGCCAAGGACACCGCTGTCGAAATTAGGAAAATATCACTCTTTTAAAAAAATTTTTAATGCTTTATTTATTTCTGAGAGAGAAAGACAGCATGAGCAGGGGAGGGTCAGAGAAAGAGACACAGAATCCGAAGGAGGCTCCAGGCTCTGAGCTAGCTGTCAGCACAGAGCCCAACACGGGGCTCGAACCCACAAACCGTGAGATCATGACCTGAGCAGAAGTCAGACGCTCAACTGACTGAGCCACCCAGGCGCCCCAGAAAATATCACTCTTAAAGTGGATTTAAAAGAGTACCTGTTAGTTAGAAACAACAGAGTTTGCAATAGTTAAAAGAGAGAAGAAAGTGTCTGGAGAGGGTGGGAGAAGGCTGTGATGGAATGTTCTCAGAACCAGTACCTTTCTACTCCATGGGGTCATGTGGCAACACTCAGTGGGGGAGGGCGAACGGGTGCTGTTAAACTATGAACATGAAATGCAAAAAAAGAAAAGAATTAAAAACATGCACACAATACACAGTACACCTTGGTTAAGCCGAATCTGTAATATTGGTGAATGAATATATACTGGGATGACTCCCTCCCTCCTTCCCCCTTCCCTTCCTTCCTTCCTTCTGAATATGACCTTATTTTATAAGAAATAGCATCAGTAGTGGTTAAGAGCACAGACTTTGGAGCTAGACTGTCTGAGTTCAAATCCTGGTTCTACCACTTCTTTGCTGTGTGACCAGGGACACGTACTCAACCTTTCTAAGGTCAGTCTCCTCATTTGGAAGATAGGAAAATAACAGCATCTATCTACCCTTCAGGACTCTTTTGGGGATTAAATGAGTAAATATACAGAGCAGACTGAGAAGACTGTTGGCACTCAATAAGCTCTACCAGTCCATGTCAGCTACTGCCACTACTACTGCCACTATTATTATGATTGTCCTTACCTTGTAGCTGTGACAGATCTGTGACACTGTCTTTGCAAATAGTAACTTTCCTTTAGCTCCCAGTTCCATTTGTTAATTTTGGAAAGACTGAATAATTTTCCTTCCCTACAGTGATTTATTTTCCTGTGAACTACTTGGAAGAAAATTCCCTGGGTGCAGTGTCTTCCTCCAGATTGCTTAAAATTTGCCTCTTCCTCATATTCATAGACTATATTCGAAGACAAGACCAGGTTCAAGGGCATGTCACAGGGTCCCACACTCAGGACACCGGGCTTTTTTTGAGTAAGGGGCCCTACATTTTCATTTTGCACCAGGCCCCACAAATTATGTAGCTGGTCCTATTTAGAGGATAATCAGATAACCAGAATCCCCTTTTCAGGATCTACTGAGAAGGACATTGAAACTCTTTTAAACTCTAAACCATGTCAGCTTTGGATTCAATTAGGCCTCTATTACAGCACTTGCCATATAGCCTTGCTTTGACATAACCTGAATTATCCCTGGATGTGTCTTTTTCTTCTAGTAGATTATGAGTTCCTAGGGGCCAGGAGCCATATTTGATTTTCTTTTCAGTCTTCCATGATGCCAGCAAAATGCCTCCTCATTGTGAGAGCTCAACAAATTATTTTGTGCACTTGAATGATATGAGCCCTGTGTGTTTTAATAGTGATGGGAAACCCGAATAAAGTAAGAGTTGTGTCCAAGATATCAGGAGGAAGCAGACGCCACAGAACCCAGGGGTGCTTACCATCTTAGTGCTGAGAGGTGGAAGCAAATAGAAGAAACCACAAGCACCATTTGGTTCCACGAGAGGCTCAGTATTCATGTATTCCAGTTCTAACTGTTCTTAAGCCTATGGCAGACATGTTTTGGAGGTGGAACACTCAAGGTCTAATTCTGTTCTAAGTTTCTAAATTTTAGCTGACAGGGTTGCTCATTAATTTTTAAGCAAAGCAAATGCCATCTCCTCAGGCCCGATTAACTTCGATCTCGATGTTATTTAAGACCAATGATTTTTGTAGAGTCTATGGCTCCCTCACTGAAAACGATCATTTTGACAGATGTGCTGTATGTGCCCTGAGTTCAGGCATTAACCTGGGTCTCTCTTAAGAATCGGTCACAGGGAGTGATGTGCAGGCCTCACGACACTGGGGTATGCAAAATAGCAAACTCATGGAAGTAGGAAGAAGGGAGCCTGAAAACCAAGCCTGCGTGGTTAAGGAACCTGTTTCCAAGAAACCAAAGGCTCTGGAGTCTCATGAAAGGATCTGAAAAAATTACACGGCACGAAGCTGCAGGGCATAGCATATTAGCGATGTTAATATTAATATGTTAATTTTGGTAGTTTGCCTTCAGTCTTCCAAGTCAGCTCTCCTGTCAAGTAATTTTTCCAGGAGTGAGGGATGAGGAGTGGTTTTTATTTTTTCATCAGTTTGAGAAACCCCTCCATCCCATTAAATAATCACGAGGTAACATCTGGAAATGACTAAGGATGGCAAGTCCAGAGAGAGCTCAGACCATTCTGTTTTGGTCACTGTCATGAAGTCAGGGTCTCTGTAGGTTACACTCTACAGGAGATTTCTTCTCAGCTAATTGGCCTCTCCACTATTTTGACAGAACCTCCAATTTCCAGCTTGTGAGGGCTGAAACGAGGTACTCTTGGGTTTGTGTGTGGAAGGACTTTGTTCTTTGGTTCCACCACCCAACCAAAGCACTCGAGTTCCTGCAGATGGCCTGTTGGTTTAGAATATTTAAGTTTATAAGATTCAAATGGACTTTTGTTTTATTTCTGTCGTGAATTCAGTAACTGCTTAGGGGTAGTGTTTTTTTTTTTTTTTTTTTTTTTAAATAGTTTATTGTCAAGTTGGTTTCCATTTAACACTTAAGGGTAGTGTTTTAAAGCATTCTTTTTCCTAGGTGTTTGGTCAAAGGAAGTGAGAGTGTTCTGGTGATTTCTGATTAGATTTTTATATGGTGAATGCACTTATCAGTTCATAGAATTTTCTTCTCAATTATCTAAGAAAGAAAACTGAAAGAAAACTGCTCCTTCAGTGCATCTCCACGTGGCCCAGCACGCCTCTCCTTAATGGGTGCTAATGCATAAGGTGAGGAAAAGCTGCCTGCTGGTCAAACTGGTATGAATTAAATTATCCTTTAAAGGCTCTTGTTGAATGAATTCTATTGTTGATTCTTAGTAAGACTTGTAAGGGCAGAAACCATTTCTTGTTCATAACTGTATTCCTACTGCGTTGGTAATGCATAAATAAAATTTGTTGGACTGCTAGCTAGTGTCCCCGTGTGCCTGGCATAAGCAAGCAGAAATCCTCTCAAAAGAGATAATATTAAATTATTTCCACATATAATTTTTCAGTATAGCATTCAGCACAGAGTCAAAGATAACAAGGCAAGAGGAGACCAGACAGCATGAGCGAGGGGCATCCAAAACAATAGTGGACAGAAGCAGACCCGTAGGGCCTCCTGCTTTTGAAATGATCACTCTTGCATAGGAGGAGCAGGGAAGAACCTAGGCTCCCCGAGAATCAACGTGTGGGAAGATTGTTAGATCACTCACTCATTCATTCAGGGGCATTTCTTCAAAGGTCAAAATCAGCCCCAGTGGAAACAAACTGTCACATGAAAAAACGATGTCCCTCTAATGGGAACATGCGTGTTCACTGCAGAGTTCTTTTGACTTTTCCGTACTTTCAAATTTTTTTCATAAAAAATGTTGAAGAAAAACACACACATAAGACTTTCTCCTTCCTTTTCCAGGTTCCCATTCTGGCCCTCCTACCACTGATTTTTGAGAGGGCTTAGCCTTCCAGATGCACCATTTTAGAATCAGCCACCACTGGTCTTGCCCATCTTGTCCCTGACAGAAGATGCTTTTTTGATGCTTTCATCCCATTTCTGTCCCTGCTGGCCCCATAATTTTCACCCTCAGATCCTTCCTCTACCTGCCCAGGAAACTGCCTCAATGGAAGCTAGAGTTACATCTTTTCGGTCAGTGTTCAGTGCAGGAAATAATGGACATTATTAATTTCTTTTGTGGCTGTGAACAAGCATTTCTCCAAAAATCTCAAGATTTCCCCCCAACCTTTCTCTTCCTGCCCAAAGAAAAATATAATCCCTCCACATTTTACTTTATTTTGGGTTTTGTTTTCTATGCTGATGGGAGCTTATTGTGCTTCAAAACTCTCCAAAAGACATCTGTTAAAATGTTGTGGGTATTTCAGCAGGAAATGTTTTGAAAATTTGGCTCTGGTTTGTGATCTAACTGATAACACATGGCATTTATAGCAGCTGACTTTCAGAGCTGATTTATTACTGTCATGCCGTCTTAAACAGGAGAAATATTTACTAGAGAATGGATGTTGTGGTACATTTGAATATGGGAATAAAACTTTAGAGTGAAGTTGTTCATTGCAAGCCACATGGGTTCCTAGTGGGGTGATCTGGAATCTTATTTTCATTCGAGTCTGGGACTTACTTGTCCTTAGACCAGGTCCCTGCATTTATCCACAGCTTAGAGCCTGTTTGTGAGATGGAGGGGACCTTGTCTGCCTCAGATTTTTCTTTCCTGGAGTGTGTGCATGTGGTGCACATAAACATGAAGTTCCTTGATCTTTCTAGAGGGCTTGAAGGAACACCTCCTTCACATAGCACCCTTAGTGCTACAGTTACATGGCACTTTTACTCCATGACGGTGCCCCACAGTCTCCTATTGGCTGGCATTGTGCTCTTCCAGACATGCTTAATGACATCAGTTTTGACTCATACTGTGCTTCTTCCCTTTCCCTCCACTTGGGAAAACGAAGTAAAGTGAAAGTTTAGGGCACATTCTGTGCTTTCTCTGTCCTAAGCCTTTCTTCCCTTTCCTGGTGCGACTGTTGTCACCACTCACTCCCGGGCAGCAAGGGCCTTTGTGCTTCCCCAAAGGGCCTGAATGCAGCACCCCTAAGTGCCCAGACCCTCACTCCATGCTCCCAGCCAGCTGTGTAGCTAGACAGGAGCCCACAGGTGTGTTCACGGTAATGTGCCGAGAACTCCTAGTGAAAAGCCCGAAGGAACACATCTTTGAAGAAGAATTCTGGACAGTGGTTGTGGGCCAGGAGGGAGATATTTGGGAGCAAGTGCCTACTAGGTTCTTCTTTGAACCGCTTTACACATTACTGTCTATTTACAACAGCAAAATGCATAAATATTCAGGACTGGGGAAAATGGCCTTATCACTGATAATTCTGCTTTTCCAAACCACAACTTTATTTCTCTTCTCTGGTGGATACTGCCACCACCACTTCCTCACTTCCCCTGAGAACCACTTTGCAAAAGGAAATATACAAAAGGCCAATAAGCATATGCAAGGGCCCTCAACATCATTTCTCATCAGGAAAATTCAAATGAAAGCCACAAGCACATACTGCTGTATATCAGAGGGGCTAAAATTAAAAAGACCAATAACACCAAGTGTTGACAAAGATGGAAAGCAACTAGAGGTCTCGTAAATTGATGAGGGGAGTGTAAAATGGTATAGCCACTTCAGAGACTGGCAGTATCTAACAAACCTGACATGTGTCTACCCTTTAATCCCATCTTAGGTATATGGAGGCAAGAAGAATGAGTATGCCCACAAAAAGCCTTGCACACAAATATTTATAGCAACTTTATTCACAAAGTGCCCCCCCTAAAAAACCCTCACAACTAGAAACACCTCAAATGTCTACCAACAACAGAATAGGTAAACAAACTGGGACTGCTGTATTCATATAATGAATGTAGCACTACCCAGGAATAAAAAAAAAAAAAGAATGCAGTATTGATAACATACAACATTGACCTCAAAAAAGTATGTGGGATGAAAAAAGCCAGACACAAAAGAGTATGTGCTCATTCACTTTTGAATCTCATCTTGTTGACAGTCTGATAGACATCTTGGGTACGAGATCGGTGTCTAGTGAGCAGAACTTGAACGTAGTGGCAATGGTGAAGTTTTCACCCAAAGAGAGGCTTTTGAAAGACAGCATGTAACCACAAAGAATCTCTCTCTCCTTTTGATCTCAGCTGGAACTGAATGAAAATTCTTAGGGTGATAGAATGCAAAAATGATTTTATGTATTTTAAAGTTCAGGAACATTTTGTTTAATGGTGTTCTATTAATGAAGCAATTTAAACGTGCCAAGCATAACAAAATTCTACTTTGAAGCATGTGCGGAAGGTAGTCCCCATGTGAATGGAAAAGAGGGCTCCAGGGAGGCTGGGAGGGAGAACACTTCCTGCTGCTGCTCATTTATTCCTAGGACTTGCTCTGGACTGTCAGGGAGAACACAAAACAAGGCCCACTGGACCACGATCACTGTGATGTTGATGCCAGTGAGAGTCTTATTCATCCCCTGCGGCCAGCTTTGCCAGTTAGTGGGGTCACTGCCAAGGGCCATTCAGCGTCAGTCCTCAAAGGCGGCTAGCACCAAATAAAAGACATGAGTGGGGAAAAGGCAGGCCAGGCTTTGAAGCGGAGGGAAGAAGGAGGCTTTGAATTGCTGCCGAGGGCGCAAATCCCCTCACCCGCAGTGGCCCAGGGGTGCAGGGAGAACCCTCCTGCGCCCTCCTCCTGCCTCGCTGTCAGCGGGGCGCTCTGAGGTGTGCGGTAACGAGGACGTGCTGTGCATTTGGTCTCACTCCGACCGACACCTTAGCCTTGTAACTCATGCCAAGTGTTGCAAGAGCTCAGTAGGGTCATGCGTGACCTTATCCCGGCAAATTAAAACAATAAAAAGATAAAACTTTCTCAACGCACATGCCATGCATGTTCTACCTTTACTGTTTTCCCTGTCCTCCCCCCACTTTTATAAATTGACTCCTTTTTTAATATCGCTCCATGAGTGTTACCACGTGCACAGACTCACGTAGCCCTCCCACATTCAGGAGTCAGAACATTTCCATTACTTCAAAAAGGTCCCTTGTGCTATCCCTTTAGAGCCACAGTGTCACCCAGCTCTTAGTCCCTGGCAGCCAAGAATCTGTTCTCCTTCACTACGGTTTTGTCGTTTTGAAAGCGTCATATAAATGAAATCATACCTTTTGAGCCTGGCTTCTTTCACTCAGCATAATGCCTTTGAGATCCATCCAAGTTGTTATGCCTATCAGTAATTCATTCCTTTTTATTGTGAGTAGTATTCCATTGTCTGCTTAGACTTGGAACAGTGAAGTGTCTCAGGCATGCAAGAAAATGTGAACCTGAGAATAGTCGGTAATGATGTGTACAAACAAGTAATTTTCTTAGCTGTTCCACAGCCAGGCTAATGTTTTCAAAAGAAAGAAGGAATTCCAACACTAAGGAATTTTCTTTACTTCTCACAGTATTTGCTGTTAACTGCACTCATTGGCTAATACTTTCATTAGCTAATACTTTCATTAGCTATTGTGCTGCCTTTTATGCTGTTGTCTGTCAACTGCAAATCTCTTCCTCCATAACTCTGCTCTGTGATGCTGGGACCCTGCAGATAACCTTTCTTCTCCACCAGCTGCTCCCTGTTAGGTTCTGCTCTAGGAGCCTGAGCTCCTTTCTGCAGTTACTATCTTTGTATTGCCTCGGTTTCCCATGTGTTGTGTCTGTTTTATAGTACCTTCCTTATACTGAATTCTCTCTGTTAAAATAACTGGTGTGGATTCTCTTTTCCTGGCTGGTCAAGTATGTGGTACCAGGCTTTCACCCCTGGCTTACTTGTGTCTAAGGCATCTAAAGGAGTTGCTAATTCTCATTCCTAAGTCCATGAGGAAAATAGAAACCAGTGTGAAGTTCTGTGTGTGTGTGGGGGGGGGGGGTGTCAGCATGATAATGATATCTGCAGCTTATGGCAGAGAACAAGGGAACTAATGTCTCAAAAGCAAACTGCTTCTGGTGATTCTCGAACATGGGTGTAGAGGGAAAAAGTATTTATTTGCTGGGGCCAGTAGCTGTATAGTTCCACGCCATAGGTGCTGTGATTTGCTCCAAGAAAAATACTGTACTGTATCGAACAACAGCTACAAGTAAAGTCACAGGCTACTTATAGCCAGTCTCCAAGATCTGTCTACGTTTTGCAAGACCAGACACCTGAATTAAATGGAGACTGTGATAGGAATCACCATTCCTGTGATCTTAGATTTGAAACTAATGTCAGGCTCCTCTCTCCCTACTATACCAAGAAGGAACCTCTAGAAATTGAGGAAGTTAATCCTATACATGCACAGCCTAATATCTTCATAAAGCACTGCTCTCTCTGAGCATGTCATTTCTGTGCTCAGAACTCTTCAGTAATTTCCTAGGTCTATGGAATAGATTTATACTTTTTAGTCTGACATTCAGGGTCCTTCAAGATCTATCACGATCTGGCCTATTGCAGCCAAACCAAAGTATTTGAATTTATGTACATGTACTTCATCTTCTCCTGCCTGTGTGAGCTTGCTCTCATGTTTCCTCAGCCCATAATCTGTCTCCTCCTAGCATTCATATCAAAATTCTACCCCATCCTTCAAGGCCTTTTCAATTCCTTTATCATGAAGTTTAATCCTAACACCCAGTTCCATCCTAACACCACACACCAGTTGTACTTGATAACATATGATTGTCTTTAGTGTCCATGTACTCTGCATGGCAGAGATTATGTCTCTAATTTTTATATCAGTTAAGTTTTTCAAAATGAAGGAACAGGAAAGAGGCCATGATGGGAGAGAGGGCATTCCAAGTGGAGATACTGTTTGGAGAGTGCAGGATAGCATCTCAAGAAGCACATGTGGTTTGGTTTGGCTGAGGTCTAGGGTCTTTGCAAAGGATTTGTGGGAAATCCATCTAGAAAGGCGAGTTAGGACCATACTGTACAGAGGATGGAGAGTCAGACTAAGGATCTGAACTTATTGCTTTAGGCAGAATGGAGGAATTGAAGGTTTCAGATTAGGGAAGAATTTTATGTCAAATATTCTCATACCAATGTTAGAATTTTTCTTAATTGGCTTAAAGGAGCAAACTGGGTGAGATAAAGGAAAACACTTAAACTGAAGCAAGAGAGAGACTTAATTTAGGTGGACAGAACCATTTTGAGACAGGGCATAAAACAAAAGAATATTTCTGAGAGAAAAATATGAAGATATTTTATAAAAACAAAACATAACCTGTCTAGGACATTGTGGTATGTGTAATTCTTTCCTTTTTTTAAATGTTTATTTATTTTTGAGAGAGAGTGCACACAAGCAGAGGAGGGGCCGAGAGAGAGGGGGACAGAGGATCCGGAGCAGGCTCTGTGCTAACAGCAGATAGCCCATTGTGGGGCTTGAACTCATGATCCATGAGATCATGATCTGAGCCAAAGTTGGACGCTTAACCAACTGAGCCACCCAGGTGACCTGGTATGTGTAATTCTTTTACAGAAGGAAAGGCTTGGTCAGCATTTGTCAGTCCCAATCTTATAAGCCAAGAGAGTTATCAGAAACCTCTAACGAGGACTCATGGAGAAAGGGAAGGAAGGGAGAGGCTGGATGAGAGAAGACATAGCTGGGGATGGGAGACAGAGTGAGGCAGTGAGAAGCTCTTTATTCCAGGCAGGTCAAATACTGTTGAAATGTCCCTCCTGCCCAGCTCTAGTCTTTAACCCTTGCTTGGCTTGGAATTCCACTCCCAGTCTTCTAATTCTTCTGTAAGCCGGTTTAGTTTTTCTCAGAAGCTGCTTTCTCATAAGACCTATTTTCTTCTTCTTGATAGAAAATGAAAGAGTGAACATGGTCATTGTTTATATCTGGACTATGACCAAAGAGGTCTGAGTCCTAGTTTGAGCGATCTCCTTCATTTACTTCCCAGTAAAGCTCTTGGAATGTGCCCTATCCTTCAGATGTACCTCCTTGGTAAACAGAAAAGTATGATTTGACAGAATTTTCTTGTAAAATCCCTGGATGCCATGGTGTAATAAGTTAGAAAACTACTATCATGCAATGAAATGACAAAGAATCCCTGATGTTCTTCCCAGGCTAATTTTATGAAGTCTGACAAAGAGTCTAAATATGAACACAATATGTTGGAAGGAGTTAACTGTCAATCCTGTTGATAAGGACTTAGGCCTCAGTGTTCCCCAGGAACCTGATCAGATTTTGCCATAAGGCTCCATCTCACGTCAAGCTTTGTCATCTGCTACCGCAGAGACCATTAGATATTCTACCCCTGGATCACTGATGAAGCTTGGAGAGGGACACTTGGTGAGATTGCTGGAGTCTCTTACCACATTTGACGAAGGATGATTTCCATGCCTGTCTGTCTAGACATCAGCATCTAAGCAGGGACTTAGACTCCAAGGGTCCCCATGGACCTGACTGCAAGCTGAATGCAGTGATAGGAGATATTTCAGCTCAAGTGCCAACCCCGATCAGTAGCAGCTGTCTGGTCTACATGGGAAAGAGTTTTGTGATCTATTGATAATGCCTGGCTTAAGCTTGCACAGGGGAAGAGCAGATGAAGGTCTCAAGTATTGGCACATCTAGGCCTGGACGAAGGGACCTTACTGATGAGGACAGATGAGCTGGACATCCCATTCAGCAGAAGACGGGGGCGCACCGCTATGGCCGACTGTCTCCACACTCTGAAATGGGAATCTGTGCCACGAGGGTGTCCTGGGGGCCAGGGTGTCACATACCACAGCAGCTTCTAATTATCTTAGATTCGATTCTCTTTGGTCTTCTGAATTTTGCTATCTATCTATGTTTGTTTGTTTGTTTGTTTAAAAGAGAGAGAGAGAGAGAGAATGAGCTGGGGAGAGGGGCAGAGGGGGAGAGACAGAATCTTAAGCAGGCTCCACACTCAGCATGGAGCCTGATGTGGGGCTTGATCCCACAATCCTGGGATCATGACCTGAGCCAAAATCAAGAGTTGGGCACTCAACTACTTAGTCACCCAGACACCCCTGAATTTTGCTATTTAAAGAAATTATGAACTAAGCATGTCGTGGTTGATCTTACTTTCTTGAGAAGCCATATATCTGTCATAGGCACTGGGGCATAAGTTCCAACCCAGTAACTGTGTAATATTTATGACTGGGTGTATGTGCATATACACATACATATATAGATATATATTTATTTTTTATTTTGAAATAATTGAATACTTAAAGAGAAGTTGCAAAATTAATAAGAGAGGATTCCCATTCCCATATACTCTTTTTTTTTTAATGTTTATTTTTGAGAGAGAGACAGAGCATGAGCAGGGGAGGGGCAGAGAGAGAGGGAGACACAGAATCTGAAGCAGCCTCCAGGCTCCGAGCTGTCAGCACAGAGCCCAATGTTTGGCTCATACTCACAAACTGTGAGATCATGACCTAAGCCAAAGTCGGACGCTTAACCAACTGGGCCACACAGGCGCCCCTCCCTTATGCTCTTTATCCAGCTTTTCCTAATGTTAACATCTTACATAATCATACCACATTTATTGAAAGCAGGAAATTAACACTGATAAATATTATTTACTAATCTATTAACCTTATTTGGCTTTTGCCAGTTTTCCCACTACTGTCCTTGTTCTTGTTCTGGTCCAAGATCCCACGTTGCATTTAGTTGTCAAGATCTCCCTAGTGTCCTTCAATTTGTGGTAATCCTTTAAATCTTTGTTTTCAGTGACCTTGACACCTTGGGAGAGTACTGGCCAATGGTTTTCTAGAATGTTCCTCAATTTAGGATTGTCTGACATTTTCTTATGATTAGATTGTGGTTATACATTTTTGTCAAGAACCCCACAGAAGTGTCAGCTCACTGTATTCTATCAGGAGGTTCATATATAGCTGTGCCCTATTACTGGTGATGTTACTTTGGATCACTTGGTTAAGATGGTGTCTGTCAGCTTTCTGCAGCTAAAGTTACTGTTTTCTGTTTGTAATCAAGTGTCTTGTGGGGAGAAACTTTGAGACTATGCAAACATCCTATTTCTCAACATAATTTCACCCAACTAATTTTAGCTTTCATCAGTGATTTTTCCCTGTAAAATCATTACTTTCATATTTGGCCAATGGTGATTTTAAAATTTATCAATACTTCTATATTTATTAATTAGAACTCTTCTGTAATGAAGAGATACCTCACTCCCATAAATGTATGCATTTATCCCAATTTACTTTTGTCACTATAGACTCATGGATATTCATTTTATTCTGTGTTATAATCCATTACTATCATTATCTTAGTGCTCCGGGGGTCCCAGATTTAGACATTGTGAGCTCATTCGAGTTGGCTTCTGTGCCTTTTTGACAGGCCTCCTATTATTTTTTGAGGACTCTCTTTTAAACATCTTAAGATAGTCTAGGCTCATCTTATATATTACCCCTTGCCCAGCCCTTCAATAAATAATTTCTCCAAGGATCCCTGGTTTATTTTTTTTAGAGAATGGTGTTTAGAAAGAAGATCTGGGCAGTAGATGTGCTCAGTGTTATCCGAGTATCATTGCTTCTAAGGCTGTCTCAGATGACAGAGCTAAGAAATATGTTTGTATACTCATACATGCACATATGCACATACTTATTTTATGCCTATCCATCTGCTTATACATGTCTATATCCCTCTCAGTTTGAGAACATATTATGACTTTATACTGATATTTTAGATGTAATCCAATACCAAAGGATTCGTTGTAGACTTTCCCTTTCCTTATTTGTAACTCCTTTCCCTAACAGTGACCAACTGACGATAATTATCCACAACGTATTTGCTTAGTCCTATTATCCACATAGTTTCAGAATTTCTAGCTCATTCTCTTGTGAAGAACAAATTTGCCAACTAGAGTACACCATTTGTGTACAGTTCCTCTTGTCCTTACCCTGTTGCCTCAGGTGCGGCTGTTCTTAGAGACACCCCCATCTGGGGATGGGGCTCATGCCTCCACATTACTGGGGACGGAAGAACTAGAGGAGTTCAAGTAAGCCAGCTTTTCCCACAGTCAGACCACCCACCTCTATAGCAGGGTCACCAGCCTGGACAAAGGCGAGAACAGGGCCCTGGAAATTTTCCCAGGACTTGTCATCCACCCTACCGGGGGACTGGCCCACTGGTACCTTCTTTCCAGAGGGGGAAGACCAGGTCAACTTCCAATGATTCATAAAAACCTTGGCTCATTTCCAATCCACTGAATATAGTGCAAAGAGCGAAGGTAAGAATGGACCAGAACCACAGAAGAGCTGAAGCAACGTACTACAGTTTGCTTTTCAGCTCTATGATTTGAATAAAGATGGCAAGCTCTCCTGCAATAAGCTGTCCCAGATGCTACGCATGATGGTTGGAATGATTATCTCACACGAGCAACTGAGGCAGCATCACGGGACCATCCTGGAGGCTGATCAGGATGTGGGTGATGCCATATCTTTCGTGAAACTTGTTAAGGTTTTGGAGAAGGTGGGCATATAACAGGAAAGTGAGCATCCAATTTCTTGACTAAAAGGCTGAGACCAAACTGTTCCTTGCCTTCTAGTATTTAAAAACTGGAACTTGAGAGTCCTCCTATCTCCCAGCCCCACCTCTATCCTAGCATCTCTTTTCTCCCAAGATAACACACTGTTGTGTGAAGACCCCACGTGTGCTCTGCTAACACAAACCTGCCTTTGGTGTACACAGGGCATTACAAAATGGCACACCCACCGTTTCTCTTCAGTATCCATTCACGGCTTCCCCATGTGGAACTATCATTCCCCCCCCCCCCCAGTTATACTGCCAGATGCCACAGGCCCCTCCTGTCTGAGAAGGTGAGAGAGGGACTCCTGCCAAGAACGGGCCAAGCAAGCTTTCACGGGGTGCACCTTCACCTGGGCGTCAGCGTGCGCCTGCAGCCTTTTCCTTACGCCCTCTGCTTCCTGCCTCTCTGTCACCCAGCACACCATTCACTTGATCTTTCAGTCTTCTGCTTTTTATTATGGCTCTGAGTTGCCTCTGTTTTACCTGGCACTCCAAGTCATGCCTGTTAAATATGTATCTAACTTGACAAGGTTGTTCTATGGTCTGGCAGTTTTATCTGCCTTTGCTCCTAAATGAGCCTCTGGGATGTATCGTCGGGAACTTTTTGGGAATCAACACTTCTGTCAGGAAACTTGACCATCTCGTGATCCCCAGCACTCTGCTCTGTCATGCAGATGTTCCTCTTAAAAGCTGAAAGGTGTCAAGCCCAGTCTTCTAGGGGGCTTGCTCAGGTCACTCAGTGTCTGGCCTCTGATTCTCCACACAGAGGGTACCTATATGTGGCTTCTCTTGTTCTTCAGAAAATAGCCATATGCCTGCATGTTTGCTCAGCTTTGGGGCACTGTCAGCGCCAGAATGGCTGCTCTGACAATATGCTTGGAGACCTTCTCAGGGCTTTTTAGAAAGGAGGCAGGGCACCCTACAAGCCCCGTTTATTCCCATCTCTGCTCCATAGTTTATGCATCAGTGGTGCATGCCCTGAGATGTTTTTCCTTTCACATTTCCAAGTAGAAGGGCTAGAGTTACAGAGGTGCCTAATTTATCTGTCCAGGAGATTTAGAGATCATCCTCCGGATCCTAAAGGTTTTTGTACTTGGCAAATGATCACATGGGAAGCCATAGTCCACTCCCAGTGGAAGTCCAAAGCATTGACTGTGTTGTCACATTAGCTGCCTGGTTACACTGACTACCCCCGACCCTGTGCAGACCACTATTAACCTCCTAGAAATGTGAGATCTGGCATTGCTGGCACCATATGACATGGCGTTATAGACGTTTCAGCAAGCCAGAGCAGCTTCTTTGCCCAAGTCAGCTGGGTTTAGGCCTCACTGAATTAGGCAGTTGCCATACTAATGTCCAAGTCTGTTCCCTTATGTATCTGCCTGTGGCTAACTTTCTGTGACTCCTAGCTTGTTTGCTTCCTTGCTTCGGAGGGAAGATGTGCACACAGTTCCTTAGGAAGGAAATGGCTATAGAACATCACTGCAAAGGAAAAGGAGAGGAATGGGGAATAGAGGAGCAGCCAGGTGGGATGGCTCAAGTATAAATAAATGAGGAATTCTGTAACAAGTTATCATTCTGGCTTTGTGATCAAGGGATGTTATAACATAGGAATCGTACAGAAGGGAAGAACTGTCTGATACTTATCTATTCAGTACGTCAGAAGCTCTTTGACTTGAATGTTTAAGGTTCCTGTTTATGGCTTTTCTCTCTTTTTGTGTTTGAACTGTTTAAGTCCATGGTTATGCCTTATTGTCCTATTTAAAATTATATCAATCCATCAACAAATATTTGTAATTAAAATGAAAGAAAGCAAAAATACTTCTTTCCAAAGTTACTTAGGCTTAGCTACTTTCTTTCCCACTTCGTTCAGTGTGATTATGATATTCATTTGGGATATTGTTAGGTTGATTTGTTACTCTTTGTTTTCCATTTTGGGTTCTGCTCACATTCGGGTTGATATTGATTGTTTATTTATTGGGCGGGCTGGTATGTAAAACATTACCTGGGTTCTAAGAGTTAGACCTACCCAAAAATAAACTCAGAAGTGGCACTCTCCCTAGACTCTACTACCTCCTCCCCCCACCCCCATCCTTTCTAGCCTGGTCCCACTTACCACCTGTTGGTAAACCAATCTCATTAGTTTCTGATTAGTCCTTCCTGTGTAGTTAGCTTCGAAATAATGCTTGTTTTGAGTTTGCACCAACGTGATTGAGATATCTTGGAGAAGAGTCTGAGCTTCATGTGAATTTTGTGTTTTCTTATGGACAGTTTCATGCATCTGAAAGTCTAGGTCAACCCAGAAACTGCACCCAGCTGACCTGAGCTGGGTAAGAATACATAAAACGCACATACCTCAGACATCTCTGAGTTTCCCTGCTTCACCCCATGTGTGAGAAGCCACACCTATCAACACCTGGGGCTAGAGCCTCCCACCCCCTTTACACTGATTCACAGAGCTACAGCCCTCCGGATGTTCGTTCCACGAGCACACTTCAGGGCTTTTTCTAGGTAAGGTGATACATTTATCATATTATATTTCTTAACTATTTAAGGTGTAAAATTGTGCTATTGCTTTTTCTAATTAGGTTCCTAACCTTTTGTGTGTGTGTATCATAGAAGAAGTTTTTTGAGTCTTGTGCCCTATGTGCCCCATAAACTGTTTGGTTTTTATCATGCAATTTTGCATAGTGGGGAAGTTTTTAGGGATGAATATATGGTGGTGTAGCAGAATTGACTATTTCTTTTTTCAGACTATTTCTTTTACACAAGTAAGTCGATACCTGTACATTTTCTTATATACTCTTCTTTCTAACATGAAGGGTAGCATGCTGTAGCTGCTTTTTGGGGCTTTGCCCCCCCCTTTTTTAAAGACATTTAACTCTAGTTTTTAATTTTTTATTTCAGTATAGTTGACATACAATGTTACATTAATTTCAGGCATACAGTCTAGTGATTTGACAAGTATATTCATTATGCTGTGTTCACTACAAGTGTAGCTCCTATCTGTCATAGTGTTATATTGCCTTGCAGCATCATTGACTGTATTCCTTAGGCTGTCCCTTTTATTCCAATGACTTAACTCATTCCATAACTGGAAGCCTGTTCCTCGCCTCTTCACCCATTTTGCCCAAGCCCCCCGCCCCAGCCCTCCCCTCTGGCAACCATCAGGTTTTTTTTCTGTATTTATAGGTCTGATTCTGCTTTTTGTTTCTTTATTCATTTATTGTGTTTTTCTTAAGATTCCACTTACGGTATTTGTTTTTCTTTGTCTTATTTTACTTAGCATAATATCCTGTAGGTCCATGTCTCAAATGGCATGTCATCCCTTTTTGTGGCTGTGTAATATTCCATATAGATGTGTCCTTTTTAAAAAAATATGCATACTCTTTTAATTTTTTAAGTTTATTTAAAAATTTTTTTTCATGTCTATTTTATTTTGAGGGAGAGAGACGAGAGTGAGTAGAGGAGGGGCAGAGAGAGAGGGAGACACAGAATCCGAAGCAGGCTCCAGGCTCTGAGCTGTCAGCACAGGGCTGACGTAGGGCTCGAACCCACAGACTGTGAGATCATGACCTGAGCCAAAGTTGGATGCTTAACCGACTGAGCCACCCAGTCGCCCCATTTTTTAAGTTTATTTTAAAACTTATTTTAATTCCAGTATAATTAACATATAGTGTATGAGTTTCAGGTGTGCAATATAATGATTCAGTTCTATACATTGCTCACTGCTCATCATGATAAGAGTACTCTTCAATCCCCATCACCTGTTTTACCCATCCCCCACCCACCTCCCCGTCTGGTAACTATCAGTTCCCTATAGTGAAGAGTCTGTTTTTTGGTTTGTCTCTTTTTTTCTTTGTTTCCTTTCTTAAATTCTACATGAGTGAAATCATATGCATTTGTCTTTCTCTTGCTTATTTCACTTGACATTATACCCTCTCAGTCTATCCATGTTGTTGCAAATAGCAAGATTTCATTCTTTTTTATGGTTGAGTAATACATACACACACACACACACACACACGTACCATCTCCATCTGTCAATGGACAATTGGTGCTTACATAATTTGGTATTGTATGTAATGCTTCAGTAAACATAGGATGCATATATCTTTTCATATTAGTGTTTTCATATTCTTTGGGTAAATATCCAGTAGTGGAATTACTGGATTATATGGTAATTCTATTTTAATGTTTTGAGGTACCTCCATTCTTTTTTTCCACAGTGGCTGGATCAGTTTGCATCACTGTAACAGTGCATAAGAGTTGCTTTTTCTCCACCTCCTCTCCAATACTTGTTATTTCTTATTTTTTGTGCTTTAAGACATTTTGAAAGGTATAAGGTGATATCACATTGTGGTTTCTTCATTTGCATCTCCCTGAT
Organism: Hyaena hyaena; assembly: GCF_003009895.1. NCBI lineage: Eukaryota > Metazoa > Chordata > Mammalia > Carnivora > Hyaenidae > Hyaena > Hyaena hyaena. The sequence goes on along the minus strand of NW_024080712.1, from coordinate 4,049,877 downwards.
GATTAGTGATGTTGCACATCTTTTCCTGTGTCAGCCATCTGTATGTCTTCTTTGGAGAAGTGTTTGTTCATGTCTTCTGCTCATTTTTAATTGGATTATTTTTTGGTGTTGAACTGTATAAGTTCTTTATATATTTTGGATACCAGCCCTTCATTGGATATGCTATTTACAAATATCTTCAGTAGATTGTCTTTTAGTTTTGGTTATTGTTTCTTCTGCTGTACAGAAGCTTTTTATGTTTATATAATCCCAGTAGTTTATTGTTCCTTTGTTTCCCTTGCCTCAGGAGACAAATCTAGAAAAATGTTGCTATGGCCAGCGTCAGAAAAGTTACTGCTTGTGCTCTCTTCTAGGATTTTTATGGTTTTAGGTCCCATATGTAGGTCCTTCATCCATTTCGGTTTATTTTTGTGTATGGTGTGAAAAAGTGGTCCAGTTTCATCTTTTTTGCATGTACTGCCCAGTTTTCCCAGCACCATTTGCTGAAGAGACTTTTTCCCATTGCATATTCTTGCCTCTTTTGTTGGAAGATTAATTGACCATCTAATCATGGGTTTATATCTGGGCTCTCTGTTCTGTTGATATATGTGTCTATTTTTTTTTTTTTTTTTTTTTTTTTTTTTTCACGCACTTTTGATTACTATAGCTTTGCAGCATATCTTGAAATCTGGGATTGAGATACCTCCAGTTCTGTTCTTTTCAGGATTGCTTTTGACTATTTGGGGTCTTTTGTGGTTCCATACACATTTTAGGATTGTTCCAGTTTTGTGAGAAAATGCTGTGAGTGGGTTGACAGGGATTTGTATTAAATCTGTAGAGTGCATATATCTTTTTGGGTAGTATAGACATTTTAACATATAGCTTTGGGTAGTATGGACATTTTAACAATGTTCTTCCAGTCCATGGGCATGGAATATCTTTCCATTCGTGTTATCTTCAATTTATTACATTAATGCTTTATAGTTTTCAGAGTAGAGCTCTTTTACCTCCTTAGTTAAGTTTATTCCTAGGTATTTTATTATTTTTGGTGTAATTGGAAATGGGATTGTTTTCTTAATTTCTACTTCTGTTACTTCCTTATCAACGTATAGAAATGCGATGGATTTCTGTATATTGATTTTGCATCCTGAAACCTTACTGAATTCACTTAGCAGTTCTAGTAGTTTTTTGGTGGAGTCATTAGGGTTTTTCTGTATGTAGTATCATATCATCTGTAAATAGTGCAGGCTCTACTTCTTTCTTACCAGTTTGTATCCCTTTTATTTCTTTTTGTTGTCTGATTGCTATGGCTAGGACTTTGAGTACTATGTTGAATAATAGTGGTGAGAGTGGACGTTAGTCTTGTTCCTAACCTTAGGGGAAAAGCTCTAAGTTTTTTCCCAGTGAATATGGTGTTAGCTGTGGGTTTTTTATATATAGCCCTTATTATGTTAAAGTATTTCCTCTAAATCTACTTTGTTGAGGGTTTTTATCATGAATGAATGTTGTTGTTTGTCAGATGCTTTTTCTGCATCCATTGAAATGATCATAAGGCTTTTTTCCTTGTTGATGAGATATATCATATTGACTGATTTGTGAATATTGAGCTATCTTTGCATCCCTAGAATAAATCCCATTTGATGATGGTGAATGATTTTTTAATATATTGTTGGATTCAGTTTCCTAATCTTTTGGTCAAGTATTTTTGCATCTATGTTAATTGGAGATATTGGCCTATAGTTCTCTTTTTTGGCAGTGTCTATCTGGTTTTGGTATCAGGGTAATGCTGGCCTCATAGAATGAATTTGGAAACTTTCCTTCCTCTTCTATTTTTTGGAATAGTTTGAGAAGTAGAAGTATTAGCTCTTTTTTAAATATATGGTAGAATTCACCTATGAAGCCATCTGATGCTGGACTTGGGTTTGTTCGGAGATATTTGATCATGGATTCAGTTTCATTGTTGGTGATCAGTCTGTTCAAAATTTCTCTTTCTTCCTGATTCAATTTTGGTAGGTTATCTGTTTCTAGGAATTTATCTATTTCTTACAGGTTGTCCAATTTGTTGGCATGTACTTTTTCATAATATTCTCTTATAATCCTTTGTGTTTCTGTGGTGTTGGTTGTTATTTCCCCCTTTTCATTTCTGGTTTTGTTTGAGTCCTCTGTTTTTCTCCCTCTCATTTTTTTTTTCTTTTTGATGAGTCTGACTAAACATTTATCAATTTTGTTGATCTTTTCAAAGAACCAGCTCCTGGCTTCATTGATCTGCCCTATTCTTTTAGTTTCTATTTCACTTACATATTTTTTTTTTTTTGCTCTGGTCTTTATTATTTCCTTCCTTCTCTTCGTTTGGGGTTTTGTTTGTTCTTTTTCTAGCTCTTTTAGGTGTAAGGTTAGGCTGTTAATTTTAGACTTTTTTTTGCTTCTTTATGTAGGCCGGAATCACTATGCATTTCCCTCTTAGAACAACTTTTTCTGCATCCCAAAGATTTTGGACTGTTGTGTTTTCGTTTGTCTACATGTTACTTTTTGATTTCCTCTCTGACTTCTGGTTGGCCCACTTATTGGTTAGTAGCATGTTATTTAACCTTCACGTACTTGCGCTAGTTCCAGATTTTTTCTTTTGATTGATTTCTAGTTTCCTATTGTTGTGGTTGGAAAAGATGCATGGTATGACTTGAGTCTTTTTGAATTTGTTGACACTTGTTATGTGACCTAATATATGCTCTGTTCTGGACCTTACTTATCTCCATTTCATCTAGCTCTCTTGCTGTGATTTTGTCCTGCTCTTTCATTCAGGACATTTTCCTGGGTCTTCCCATTTTGTCTCATTCTCTGTGCTTGTTCCTCCGTGTTAGGAAAGCCAGCTATGTCTCCTGCTTTTGAGAGTTGTGTCCTTATGATGAAGAGGTTCTGTTGTGCCCTGCAGTGCCACATTCCCTGTTCACCAGAACCTGGCACTTGAGGGGTGTCTCCTATGTGTGCTGTATGCGCCCTACTGTTGTGGCTGTGCTGCGTTTGCCCTCAGCCATTGGTCTCCAATGACTCTCTTTGCTTCTTTTGGGCAGGGTTTGGTTCCTGTGTTGTTAGTGGGCCAGTCTGGGGCCGCCCTGGGTTTTAGTTAAATTAGATCAGGCTTTTGTCAGTGCTGCGGTGGTGCCAAACTGCAGGGCATTTTCCCTGTGTTGTGCCCTGAGAAACTGTCATTAGTGGGCTGGGCTTGCAGTGAGATACGTTGTCTGTCCCCAGCCCACCGTTGGGGCTGCAGTCAGACTGGTGTGTGTGGTTATCTTCCCCAGGAGTCACTTTGGAGTGTTGCTGGCCCCTGTCCGGGCTGCTTGCACACAGCCAGGCTTTGGCACTGCTTTGGATGTGCCAAGGGTATACTGGAGGGGGCAGGTCTGTAGGAGAACGCAGGGGCCAGGCATGTAGTGCCAACAAGGTTTGAGCCAGTCAGCTGTGGGTGGGGAGCTGCAGGTGCCCAGGGAAATTCCCGTGGAAACCTGCTGGGTTGGAGGGGATAGATCGACCAAAGAGTGCAGGGGGTGGGTGGCCAGCTGTTAGCAAGCTAGGTGGAGAGTGCTGCGCTGCAGTGGTCTCTGCAGGCGTCCGTGTGTCCAAGCTGGGGGTAGGGGCACTGGGGAGGGAGATGGCGCCTCCCAGCTCTTCTGTTCTTGGACACGACTCCTAAAGTTCCCTGCCCCTCTAGCACCTGCTCTGAATTTGGTAAATAAGTCTCCTTCCAGAATACCTCAGGTGGTTTTCCAAACTGTTACTTCTATGTTGTACCTCCGTGGGGGCTGTTCTTTATGCTGTCTCTTTAAGGGCGGGGACTCGGTTTCCTGTTGTGTTCCCAGCTCCTGCAGAGCTGGGCCGGATTTTTAAAGTCTTACTGATTGTAAAAATGTGTGAAGCCAGGCTCCTCCAGCCTTCAAAGGCACATGTAATGGGGATTCTGTTTTAGGGTGCAGTCCGTGTGTGTGGGGTGCGTGGTGCAGGGTCTCCTCCTCCCCCCTCTTTGTGCTTTGCAGCATCCCTCCGTCCTGCGGACTGTCCTGCAGTCTGTTCGGCTCCCCGCCAAGTCTCAGCCCTTCTTATCCTCTTTGATATGGCTTCTTGTCTACATTTAGCAATGAGAGTCTGTTCTGCAAGTCTTCTAGTTGTTTTCTGGGTTATTTACACTGATGGGAGTGTTTTCTAGTTGTGTCCATGGGACAGATGAACCCGGGATCCTCCTACTCTACCATCTTTCCCGGGGGCTCTTTTTAGTTATTTTTATCCTGTCTGCTACCCTGCTTCATTTGATTGCAGCATTTAGGCCATTTACATTATTTTATTTTATTTTATATTTTATTTCTAGGAGAGAGAGAGAGAGAGACAGCGTGAGCAGGGGAGGGTCAGAGAGAGAGGGAGTCACAGACTCTGAAACAGGCTCCAGGCTCTGAGCTGGCTGTCAGCACAGAGCCCGACGCGGGGCTCGAACCCACGAACCGCGAGATCATGACCTAAGCGAAAGTCGGATGCTCAACCGACTAAGCCACCCAGGCGCCCCTAGGCCATTTACATTTAAAGTAATTAGTGATAGGTATGTGCTTATTGCCATTTTTAAATTTGTCTCCTGTTCTTTTTTTTAGTTCTTCATTGTTCCTTTGTCTCTTGCTCTCTTTAAGATTTTACTTTTTGTTTTTTTAATGTTTGTTTTTGAGAGAGAGCGAGAGAGAGGAGAGAGAGAGAGAGCGCGCGCACAAGCAGGAGAGGGGCAGAGTGAAGGGAACAGAATATCTGAAGGGGCTCTGCAGTGAGCCCATCCTGAGGCTTGAACTCATGAACCGGGAGATCATGACCTTAGGCAAAGTCTGACGCTCAATCAATTGAGCCACCCAGCTGCCCCAAGATTTTATTTTTAAGTAATCTCTACACACAGTGTAGGCCTCACCCCACAACCCCGAGATCAAGAGTCGAATGCCCCACTGACTGAGCCAGCCATGCATCCCTTGCTCTCCTTTCTTGTGTTTGATGAGTTCCTACAGTGTTATGTTTGGCTTTCTTTTTATTTTTTGTATATCACTGATTTTGAGTTTGTGGTTATCACGAGGTTTGGACATTTAAGTTCAAATACATTCTAAAACAAGAGGGAGAAAACCTCCTTTTTCCGTTCTCTTCCCTTTTTTACTCCTTTCTCCACACTTACTGTATATGTTGTCATATTTTACATCTTTTTATTCATAATTTTTATGTCTAATTATAGCCATTTCTTTTCCACTCATAGAGGTCCCTTTAACATTGCTTGTGAAAGTGGTTTAGTGGTGGTGATAAACTCCTTTATCCTTCATTTGTCTGGGAAACTTTATCTCTCCTTCAAATCTGAATAATACCCTTGCCAGTAAAGTATTCTTGGTTGCAGGTTTTTTCCTTTTAAGCATCCTTGAAAACCTCATGCACTCCCTTCTGGCCTGCAAAGTGTCTGCTGAGAAATGAGCTGATAGCCTTTTGTTTTCCCTTATAGGTAACTTTTTGTTTCTCTTGCTGCTTTAAGATTCTCTCTTTAACTTTTGCATTTCAGAATTATTGTGCCCCGTGGTGTGGGCCTACTCGGGTTCATCTTGTTTGGAACTCTGTGCTTTTGGGGCTTGGATGTCTGTTTCATTCCCTAGGTTAGGGAGGTTTTCAGGTATTATTTCTTCAAGTACGTTTTCTACACCTTTCTCTTTCTTTTCTTCGGGGACCCTTATGATGTGAATGTTTGTTCCCTTGATGTTGTCCAAGAGATTTCTTAATCTATTCTCACTTTTAAAAATTCTTTTCTCTTTTTGCTCTTCAGTTTGTGTGCTCTCCATTGCCCTGTCTTCCAGATTGCTGACTCGTCCTTCTGCATCTGCTAATCTACTGCTGACTCTCTCGGGTGTTTTTTACTTCAGTTATTGTATTCTTCAACTCTGGTTCTTTTATAAATATTTTCTATTCCTTTATTGAGGCCTTACTGAATTCTTCCCCTCTTTTCTCCAGCCCGATATCATTATGATCATTATTTTAAATTCTTTATCAGGAATATTGCTTATCTCTCTCTCATTTAGTTCTTTTTCTGAGTTTTTTTTTTTTTCTTTCTTTCTTGTTCTTTCTTTTGGAGCATATTCTTCTCTCTTCCCATCTTGCTTGACTTTTAGTGTTTCTATGGATTCAGCAGAAAAGCTAGTTCTCCTAAACCTGGAGTGGGCTGGTATATGTTGTCCCCTCTGTAGACTATGTGTGTTCGGTGATGCTGGCTGGCTGGCTGGCTGGAGCTGTGGCTGCATATGTGAGTTACTCTTTTAAACCATGGATTTTTATAGAAGAAAAAAATAATAAAATTAAAAATTTTAAAGAAATAAGAGGAAAAGAAAAAACCCAAAAAGAATAAAAATAAAAACCAAACAAGACAAATTTAAAAAAATAAAAAAAAATATTTTTTTTCAAATAAAAACAAAACTATGGCTTACTTTCTGTGCTCCAGCACCACAGGGTGGTTGCGGACTGTTGTGGGCTTGTGTACTCTGAGATGGCTGAGGTCCCAAGCTCACTGTGAGCCAAGCCCTGTTCCGGTCTGGGCTTTTAAGGTGGAGTGGGAGAGAGCATCCTGTCTGTTCCTTGACCCTTTGAAACTACGACTTTTTTTCTGTGTGTCTCACTATGACCAGGGTTGGTGTGGTCTTGCAGACCCTGGGCCTGCTGAAGTTGCAGGCTCACTGTGAGGACCAGACCCACCTGTTATGGTGGCTGGACCCTGTTCCATTCTAGGCTTTTAAGGTGGCACAGGAACACAAACTGCTGTTGTCCAGTCCCTCTGACCCGGAGAACATTCCCACAGCTTCTCCATTGCTTAGCAGAGTTCTATCTAGTGTGGTCTTTTATATGCTAGTTGCTCTTTAAAACTGTGGCTGTTTTTTTCTGTGGCCAAGGACAGAGGGATCTGTTCTCCGTTCCTTAGCGCTGTCCCTCCCCACTGCTGTTCCCAGCGTGGCTGTAGGAGTTCCTTTGTTACTGTGGCTCTTCTCTCTCTTGCTGTGCTCTCCATCTTTGGTTGTTCAGAAGCTGTTCAGTCAGCCCTCAGTTCTTCTTCAGGAGGAATTGTTCTATTGACAGGTGCAATTTGGTGTGTTCCATGGAGGTGTTTAGTTCAGCGCCTTCCTACATTGTCATCTTGTTCCCAGGACCTTGGGCTTTGCGTTTTTCACTTAAGAATATGTCCGGGAAATCACTCCTTGTTAGTTCAGAAAGACCTTTCTCATTTTTTCCCCCAGCTGCAGGGTGCTCCTCCACTGTGTGGATGTCCTGTATTTTATTCCTCAGAAAAAGGGCTAATATCACTAACAGATAAATACGTCTTAAATACATCCATCTATGTGTAGGCATCTTGGTCGTTTCCAGTATCTTGTGATTTTAAACAACAGTGCAGTGATTGATCTTTTTGTATTATCGAAGGTGTAGTTTTATTCCCCTCCAGATAGACTGTACCAGGCTTGCATTTCCTCCAGCACTGTTTGTGAGTGCGTGTCTGCACCAACCCCCGCCCCCTAGTTTCACCAATAAAATATATATGTTGTCATATTTAATTTTTGCCAATCTAATTAGGTGATAAATTGTTTCTCAGTGTTTGCATGTCTCTAATTGTGAGTTTGAACAGTTTAAGCAACAGTTTTGTGTTTTCTGCATTGTCTGTTCAAGGCTTCCTCCCCGCCCATCCCCATTTTTCTACTAGGTGTTCCTTTCTTTGTCTCTCAATTTTGAAGAGGTATTTATCTATTAGTGATAATAATCTTTTATCTGTGGTACATATTGCATATATTTTCTCCCAGTTTTTGCTTATCTTTTACTTTGTTTCTGGTGTTTGAGCATGCAAAAATATTTACTGTTCAAGTTTATCACTCTTTTCTTCTACTGCCCCTGTATTTTGAGTCAGAGTCTTTTCCTAGACTGAGGTTAAAGAATAATTCACCCCAGGGTGCCTGGCTGGCTCAGTCCATAGAACATGCAACTGTTGATCTTGGGGTTGTAAGTTCGAGCCTCACATTGGGTGTAGACGTTACTTAAAACCTTAAAAAAAATTCACCCCTAGTCTGCTCTAGTACTTGTATGGTCTCATTTTTTATATTTAGGTCCCTCATCCATTAGGAACTTTATCGTGTATATCACGTGAGGTATGGATCTCATTACATGGCTCTCAACCAGGGGCAATTTTGTCTCGCCAGGGACATTTGGCACTGCCTGGAGATCTGTTGGGTTGTCACAGCGAGGGGGAAGAGTGCTTCTGGCATCTCCTGGGTAGGGGCCACGCATGCTGCTAAACATCACAATGCACAGGACAGCCCCCACAGCGAAGAGTTATCTGACTCAGAACATCAGTAGTGCTGAGATTGAGAAACCCTGATGAAATTTGTCTTTTACCAAGTGGCTACCCAGTTGTTCCAGCATCATTAAGAAAAACCCCCATCTTTTCCCCATTGTTTTGAGATACTGCCTTTATCGTAGATTGTATTTTCATATATGTTTGGATTGATTTCTGGATTTTGTATTCTTTTCTACTGGTACATTTTTCTACTCATGTATCAGTACCACACTGTTGTAATTTTAAAGGCTTTAAAGATATTTTAATGCCTGGTAGAGCTATTCACTCCTTATTGGTTTCCTTTGTCACTGTTTTCCTGGCTAGTCTTGTATGTTTGTTTTTCCGTAAGAATTTTAGTAACAATAGGTCTAACTCAATTTAAAAGGAAGCTTATTGATATTTTTACTGGGATTGTGTTAGATTTAAATTATCTTAGAACTGACTTGCTTATAATGCTGAATCATTCTATCCAAGGACAGGGGACCTCTTTCCATTTGAGAAAGTCCAATTTTGTGTCTTTTAGGAATGCCTTACAGTTTTTCTCACACAGGTTTTGCACATTTCTCGTAAATTAATCCCTAAGTATTTAATCTTCTTTGTTATTGCTATACATGGAGTGTTCTCTCTTAGGGCTTTTAATTGGCGATCATTTGTGTAAATGAAGGGTATTGATTTTTCTGTTTGTATGCTACTACCTTACTGAATTCTTTTACTGTTTGAGATTTATCATTGATTGTCTACCAGGAAAATCCTGTAGTATCATATCATCTGCAACTAGATGTAGCTTTACTTCTTCCTCACTAATTCTTATGCTTGTAATTGATTTATTCTGTCTGACTGCATTGATTAATCTCTCTAATGCTAATTAGTAGCAGAGATAGTGAGCATCTTTGCCTTGTTCTAATTTTAGTGGAAATGTCTCTAGTGTTTCCCCATTAAGATACCGCCTTTAGGACTAAGGTGTATATATTTTATCGTGTTAATGAAGTACCACTCAATTCCTATTTTCTCAGGTCTTTTTATAAAGAATAGGTGTTAAATTTTAAGGCCTCTCCAGCATTTATGGAGATAATCATATGGGTTTTTTCCTTTAGATGAATTAATATGGTATATGATACTAACAGATTTCTTAATATTAAACCAACCTTCCATTCCTAGAATAAATCCCATTTGGTCATGGTATATTAATTTCTAATGTGGTATTCTGTTTGCTAACGTTTAATTTAGTATTTCTGCATTAATAATCATGAGTGATATTGGTCTATAGTTCCCACCCCCTCCCACGCTCCCAGTCTTTACCAGGTTTAGGTATCAAGTCTTCATAAAAGGTTTATAAAAGAAATGGGGAAGTTCTACTTTAGTTTCAGTGCGCTGAAACAATTTTTAGAGCATTGGGATTATCTAAACCTTGAAGGTTTAGTGGAATTCCTCTGGAAAACCATCTGGGCAGCCTAAGATTATCTCCTTTGCCACCCTTGAAGAAGGAGGACTCCCAGATGGACTGTAAACTTGGGAGACAAACCTTGAATTTTCAGCAGAGGGTTTTTTTAAAAAGCTAAATTGGTCGGTTTCCTGTGCATTCCCCTTGGAGAACTTTTATTTAAATCACATGTCAAGAAACCAAGCTTTCCACTTGGCTATGAAGCTACTTTGGAGCCATCACCAGCTACAGACAGAGGACACTGTACCTCTTGAAAATTTACAGTATCCCAGTGTACCCTTAGGATCTGACTACAGTGCCCTGGAGTACCTCATCACACAGTTTGGGAACCACAGGTATATAGCCTTCCAGTCTTGTTCCTGTATATGAGTGTGTGTGTATACATACATATATATATTATGTATGTATATATACTCACATATACACCCTTAGACATTTTTTGAGCTCACACTATACAGTTTTATACACGATTTAAAAATCCCTGATGATAAAATATATATTTTCCATTTCTTTGAGTGTTGTTTTATAACATTATTTTTGATATATTCATAACACTATTTTTGATATATTCATAGGATAGGATACAATATCCGAATTAAGTATCTACTGTGGACATTTAATGTATTTGTAATTATTTTTCCTAAACAGTGCTTTGATGAACACCTTAGTGAATAAATCTTTGCATACATGCCCATTATTGCCTTGGGATAAATTCCTAGACATAGAATTGCTGAATCAAACAGTATTTTTTAGAAGATTTTGTTTTTTTTTTTTTTAAGTGATCTCTATACCCAGCATAAGGCTTGAACCCACAACCCCAATATCGAGAGTTGCATGCTCCACTGACTGAGCCAGCCAGGTGCCCCATCTTACAGGTGTTTTTTTTTTTGTTTTTTTTTTGTTTTTTTGGCCACTTCATTTACTTTTTATTGAAGTATAATTGAGACACAATGTTACATTAGTTTCAGGTGTACAACAGTGATGTGACAAATCTAGTCTATGCTACATTGTGCTATGCTCACCACAGTGTAGCTACCATCTGTCACCATACAACACTATTATAATACCATTGATTTTATTCCCTATACGGCATCTTTTATCCCCATGACTTAGTCATTCCCTAACTGGAAACCTGTACCTCCCACTGCCCTTCACCTATTTTGCCCATCCCCACCCATCCCTGGCAACCATCAGTTTATTCTCCGTACTTATGGGTCTGTTTCTGTTTGTTCACTTGTTTTGGTTTTTAGATTCCACATGAAAGTAAAATCATATGGTATTTGTCTGACTTCACCTAGCATAATTTAATATCTTATAGTTTTGATAATTATTGGGAAATTGTTCTCTAGAAAGAGTGTAACAACTTATATACTTCCTCCAGTCTTATATGTGAGTATACGTTACAGGCTTTTCATTTGGTGGCAAAAGTTTTATTCGAAGTGATTATGAATATAGATTCTGGTATCTGTTTTAGGTACTATGCTGGGCACTTTTTCATATAGAATTTAATTGTATTTCTATAACATCGTATTAAGTCTTCATAACAACCTTCTAAAATTGAGGTTATTATCCTCATTTTACAGACAAACTGGGACTCAGAAAGATGTAAATTTTTCAAACTCCTACAACCAAAAAAATGAGAGGGCTGGGCTTTAAACCTAGTTAGCTCCAGAATCTTATTATTGTATATCACTGATACTTCACGAACTTGATTGGCTAGTAATGATGGTGATGTCTAATACATATTGAGTGCTTATTGTGCATCAGGTACTGTTCACATGTACTAACACATTCAGTCTTTAAACCTATGAGGTACTGTGTACTGTTGTCCCTGAGACCCTGAAATGATGAATGATGTGTCCAGGGTCACACAGCTAGTTGACTTCACAGTCTACACTATTAATGAGCAAACTACAGTACAACGGAGTGCAGGGTTGTGGAAGATTGTGTATCAGAATCTCATTAGGAATGCTTTTCTAAAGGAAGAAAAAACATGGCTTCACTAAAGTCTCATAAATGAAAAGAGAGTTACTGTCTAAGAAAATGTCTATCCAGCAGTTTGCTGTGTAAGAAAAGGTCTGTCTAGCGATTTGGTTGGAAATGTCCTGTCCCTGTAGACTTTTCTCTTGCAGCAATATGTAGCCCGTATGAGCCTAATGCATAGTTCTGTATTCTGTGTCCCCTCCAGATCTGAGGGATAAAGCCTGAATGGAAGATCTTCCAATGAACTTGGTGACCTCAACTCAGAGAAATGAAAGTTAAAATTACCCCAATTGCTTGGAAATAGTGAGTATTATCATTTGAGATGGGTACATTTTCTGGTTTATGTAAGCATGATCTAGACCCCTTCTCTCACTGATGTTTGTTGGGTCAATGGAGCACCTTCATTGTTGTTATTTTAGGCTTTTTCCTATAGCCTTACTTCGGTATTTAGGCTTTATTAAAAATTATGCAGATTATGACAAATGGTGATATTTTATGTCATTTCTGTAAATGCTCAGCATTCTTTTCTCCCATCCGCCCCCCCCCCGAAAAAAACAACTTAATGAGCCACAAAACATGTTATAATGAATGGAAAAATATTTTTAGCATTTTTATGCAGAAAATGCCTCATTAAAAGCAAATGCTTTAGCAAGCAGATTTGAGCTTAATAAGAACTTTTGTCGAGCAGGGGCTTTTGTGACAAATCACTAGCATGTGTAACTGTGCTATATAAAGAAAGACCTAGAAGGCCCTAACAGTCTCTCACCTTCCTTTCTCCTCTCTGGGCTACACCGCAGCAATGGAGCTCAGTGTGCTAGGGCACTGAACAGACTCGATGAACCTGAGGTCCATGAAGCCTACTGTGCAGCCACGAGTAGGAAGACTGTCTATGTGCTGTCCACTCTCGCTTACTGTTTTAGCCGGAAGTGTTCCAGCATGCAGACTCGTGTAGATGAAGCCTGTTCTCAGCTGGGGGTCATGTGGTCCAAATATTTTGCACAGTGTAAAAACCATGAAGGTGCAGGGTTTATCATCATACATACAAAGTTAATTTCATGTAAAAACCTCAACTTGGACCCACACTTGTAACTTCTTTAGATTCTGGCCGCCACGTGGGCTGATCTGGTCACAGAAATCATAGCCCCTCACTTCCACGCTGCCCTCCTCAGAGGCACAAAGCGCTCACCTATCCCCACCGAGGCCTGAGAAAGCTCAGCCGGGGCAATGGCAGGGGTCTGAGCTGGGCCCGGCTTCCTCTGTGCCTCCATCCCTGGGGCCTGCACTGAGTTACAGCCACCACCCCTCCCTGCCCAGGCAAAGCTGAAATGCCTAGCAGTGACGGGGGTGCTCTGGTAACTGGTTACCCTGCAGAACTAGCCTCCCTTAGAGAATGGGGAGCATGAGATGAGGACATGGCTCAGCTCCAAATGGTAATTTTTCACACCATTTCTTCCCCAGCCCCCGCCCCCCACCTCCACTGAATCATCCTCACTGTCACTGGCCAGTTAGCATTTAATAGTAACAGTTAATGTATATTAAGGTCTCACTCTGTGCCAGGCACTGTGCTACACTCCTTCCATGTCTTCCCTCATTTCACCCTCAAACTTTATGAGGTAGATGCTATTCATATCCCCATATTAGAGATGAGGGAACTGAGGGCAAAGAAGTAGCCTGCCCTAAATCTCTCAGCTTGTATGCCGAAAAACTAGGGCTTGAGGCAAATTTTTCCCTCTGACTTTCAAGTCCTTAATTATTATTGCTTTGCTGCATTGTGCAAACAGTTCCCTAAAAAAATACTTCTGAATCCCCACTCTATTCCCCAGAAGAGGCATGAATGAAAGGGAGGGGGTAATCCAGTTGTTCTCCAATGCCCGGTAATCCAGTTGTTCTCCAATGCCCATGATTTGCTCTCTCTCATGTGGCCCAGCTTCATACACTGTGACTCCCAAAACCCACTCATGCTTTCTGATGAGCAAGGACAGGGCTGCTGGCCGGCCGCCAAGCTCACCGTTAGGAAGTGCCGGTCCTTCGCCTCGCGCCGCCTCTGGCTGTGTGCTGGGGGGTAGGCAGGCAGCGGAGGGGCCGCTACAGCAAGCGGGGCCAAGGCTCTCTGTTCCCGGCGGTCGCTCCGGCTACGGTGTTCTGGAGGCAGAAAAGGCAATGATACAGAAACAAACATCCTTGGCATTTTCCATTTCTCTTTCCCCCTTGGGAGGATGAGCAAAAGGCTAGAAAAAAGTTGTTGCTACTGTAGCTCATCTGTATACCAAATAAGATCTTCAGAGTGGTTCCAAACTAAACGTTCACTTCACATGAAGACTGGTGCTTACATTTCAGTGGGTCCATCTTGTAATCTTTCTACGAGATGGCTCACTCTGAGTCTGGAAAAAGCAGTACATTTTTCAACATACCTCATTTCAAAACAACATGAGCAAAAAAAAGGTCTAGAACAAGGGTGGCAGACTTGTTGACGTTGACGCTGGAGCGGATGGTAGGCACAGGCATGGCGGAGCCCCGAGGGAGCGCCAGGAACACCGCCCCCCCCAGCTGTCGGGCAGGTGAGGGGCCTCACACCGGCTCAGAGGTGCTGACTGCTGGACGCTGAGGGGCTTTGCAAGCCAGTTGTTAAACTACTGGTAGCTTGAAGCAGGCCAAGGTGGGAGGATTTACATGACAGAAATTAGTTTGTGCTACACATCGGGGCTTTTATTTTATCTTCCTATGGTGTAATTATTTATTTATCTACATTTAATTTTCTTGAAAGAAACCTGTGACCAGCATATCACCGCAGCTATCTAAGCCCCATCATGCATAACAGTCAGTAAAGGAATCCCAATGATGACTGTTGTCTGATTTAGGAGTAAAGCTACCTCTGGGGAAAGCCAAGAGACTTCCATGTGTGGGATGAAGCGGTCCTGACTTCTTCACAAGAATCACTGAAGCAGCAAGGTTTAGCTCCCCGGGTGTCTCGGCAAGCTGCAAAGCACACCCTGCCCAGCACACTGAGCACACTAAAAGCCCCCGCCCCCGTGCCTGCCTAACTCCCGCCCACACTCCTGCCCAGGGCCTGAAATCTCAGGACCCCTCCTAAGTCCTAGATCCACAGCACATATAGGTTAGTCTTTGCTAAACTGCCACCACAGCTGGCATTTATCAGACCTTTTGAAATAAATGTCTTCCTTGTTAAAGTGCCTACGTCCAGTGCCACCTTCTTTATTCCTCTGCAAACAGTGGGCTTTTCTAAATGGGCAGCACAAAGAAAAAGTTACACTTTAAAATTCATGACGAGTAGAATACAGGTGTCACTGGTTAGGAAAAGGTCAGAGGAAGGGAATCAGGAGGGAGACAGCAACTCGATTTCCCATTCAGTTGCTCCCTTCCTACACTTTCTTAAATCTCTCTCTCTCTCTCATTTGCCCTAGGCTGGGAAGAGGCAGGCTAGATTAATGACTCCCTAATAATACTTTTTCCGGTGGTGGGGTGGGGAGAGCAGTCAGCTCCTAGCGTCTGAAGCTGCAGTAGACTTGGTCCTTCCTCCCTTAGGCTAATGGAACTTAGGCCTCAGCTCTGAACTCGGAAAGAAAAGGAAATATAAATATCTCTTCATAGCCACTTAGTAATTTCTCTCTTTTCTTAGACACAGACAGTGGCATCACTTAAAGCCATTACTGGCTCTGAGCATAAAGAACTGCCAAGAAAAAAGGGAAAAAGAGGAATCATGTACCGAATAATCTGAAATCCACTGCTCTGGGCAGCCTTCTTTCTCTGAAGCTCCATGACCTGATCGGGGCCTTTCCTCTGAGTACCCATATCACTGTTGAAATTCCCTGGTTACTTGCGTGCCTCCCTCACTACACAGTATTCCTAGTGGACAGGGACCGAAGGTCAGTGATCACCCTCTGAATCCCAGGTTCAGCACAGTGCTTGGACCTCAGTAGACTGTGTTGAGGGGTTTGCTATTGAGCAGATCTTGAAAACAGCGAATTTCTAGGTTCTGCTCTCTGTCCCCTCAGCTCCCTCCTTACAGCCTCATCTCCAAAAGGAGCACAGCGCTGCCACCACCACAGCTTCGCTTGCGTGTGCTTCGTTAGCCACTCACTCCTGGTGGAAGCCCGGATCTTCCAGCTGTCCACACAGGGACCCTACAGGGAAGGTCACTGCGGCATCATCGGTGGAGCAAGGCTGTGGCAGGCTAGGTGTTCGTCACAGCCACCAGATGGCAGAAGTGGTGTTCTGATGAATGCACTGCTAAGCTACTGTGTTTCTTGGACAAGGTTAAAAAAAAAAAAAGTCACTTTCTAATTTTAATTCCACACTGCATGTTTTTAATTCTATGATGCCTATAATTCCTGTTTATGGCTCTCTGCAGTGCTATTAAAACTACTACACCCAAGATTTGCTGTTGAGACAACCTCAAAGAAAGCCAGTCTGTGGAGGGCAAGACACAGCTCTGAGGTCCTCTTCCGAAACCCCAGGAGGCCCTGTATCCTGCTCTGAGCCCCCAGGAGGAAGTTCTGAGAAAATTGATATTGGCACTTGCTGTTCCTCAGTTCTGTCATTAAGTCCAAACCTGACAACACAGTGAAATGTGATAGCTTACAAGCAGCTTAATGTTATCTGGTTGAGTCTGGAAAAATCTAATCGGGGATGACTTATGAATAATAATAAAGGGATAAAAACAGTGGTGTCTAAAGGGCTAACGTAACTCAAGCTCTCTGATGATGGGATCAGAGAACATGTTTAGTGAGAATGATCAGTTTCCCCTGTCATTCTATGCCCTCAATGCTCAACCAGTTTTCTACAGAATTTGATTTACTCACACACACATTCAGTGAGGACCTACTCCATGTCAGGTTCATGCTAAGTGATTTGAATAAAAAAATGAATAAGAAATCCTCCTAGCTCTTGATTGAGTTGCTCATGGATTAAGAGTGGAGATAGGCCTGTAAGAGGTTAGTTATGCTATAAGCCTATAAATGGCACGACTGGGAGGACTCAAAGGATAGTATTAGAGGAAGGGGGCCTAATCGAGGCTGCTAGGGAATGGGGAATGTGTTAAGGAAGATTTCCAGAAGGTGGCTTGCACTAAAAATGTGGTAAAGGACTTTTCAGCCAGCTATAAAATCGAAGTGACTCAATTTAAAAAATCAAAGTGAACAGTAAGAATGCCAGAGATACTTGTAGAGGATACTGATCACTACTCTTCATCATAAGTGTCACAGTATCTGCTACTAATAACCAAGGGGAATTTTTAGGAACGGTTGCATTACGGATATGAGTAGGTTACTTCTTTCCTTAAAGGGGGAGAAGACAGGGATATGGGAAAAGGGAGAAGTCGTACATGTGTGGAAGAAAATAAGCTGAAAATAAATTTGTCATTTCTTCATCCTGCTAATGACATTATTTTATTTGAACTGTAATGCTTTCAGAAAATACCATTCCTTAAAGGAACACAGGGACTTTGGAAAAAAAGACATTGAATGTACAACTACCATCTGTCTCTACAGCGAAAATCTAAAGGCCAAAAGAGTTGGCACGCCAACTTCTCATACCCAATTTAGGGGTCTCTAACAGGGTGATGCCAGTTTTTAATCTCTGTGTCCTACTTAGAATGGTTTTAAGCCACTGCAAAGTAAGAGAAGACTATTATCTTGTACCTTGGCTGTTCTGTGCCTATCTCTGGCTTTCTTAGGACTGAGAGAGAAAGAGAAATTATTTATTTTCCTAGGACACAGTGTATGGTGAGGAGGAAAAGAGCTCTGGCTGGGGGTCTGGAGGCCTGGATCTGGGCCTTGGCAACTCTACCCGATGGGCTCTCTGTGACCCTAAGCAAGGTTTCTGACCTCTCCAGGCTTCCACATGCTGTAGAATGGACAAGACCATAGGTTCTCAATGGGAGCAGAATCTCCTGGGAGAGATTTAGGCAGGAGCCAAGGACGACAACCTTCCTACAATGCACAGGATGTTCCTAAACAATGAAATAGTGCCCTGGGTCCCACAAATGTCCTACCAGAATTTCTTATAAGAGAAAAGCCTAGAACCTATTTCTGAGTCAAACCAAATTCTCTTTTAATTATAATCCAAAGGTTTTTTCCTGGTCTTTTTTTGCTCATGTTTAACATATGCAGAATATACCAGTTTTTATGGTCGTGTCCTCTGCCCTTCCACTCCTTCATTTCCCTCTACTCTTTGTTCAGAATGGCTTCTGATTGTCTTGACTTAATCCAACCCTACTTTTGATAGGCACAAACATCTGACTGCTGCATTATGTCTTCTAGTGCAGTCATGCCCAGGCATTGTATACTGCAAATATTATAATTTTCCTTTAAAATTCTTTTTATTATATTCAGACCATGATGCTATTTTTAATTGTGTATATAAGCAGGTGATACTACCCGTGAATTTCATTTCAGGGTAGAAAAGGGATCATTTCAAAGTACTTACTGTAACAAGGGGAGGTGCTGGAACTGATAGCACAGAGAACCCCCCTCGGATGGACAGGCTTTGAGTCCTCTCCCTGAAAAGCACCCCCCCCCCCCAGCCAATCCCGGGAGCAGTCACCTCTGCGTAGGGCTTGCGGGCTCTGCCGGGCACGGCGGTGCAGCTCCTCCACACAGGGCGGCCTCGTGGCCGGGAGGAAGATGTTTCTCTGCTGGTGCCACGGGGCGCGGTAGTATACACTCAGCTTACTCTCAATGTCCAGGTTGGAGACGGCTGTGAGACAGAGAGAAACGGGGCGTTAAACACAAACTTGAAATTGTGCATCTGGCAGACTCTGGGTGGGGAGGTGGGCAGAAATCTGTGCAGAGTGGAAGTCCAAACTGCTGGAACTCAAGCGGGGCGGGGGAAAGGTTTGCGGCTGACAGCATGGAAGAGACAGACACCTTTGCTCCCGAGCTAAGGGCTGGAAGACCCCAGGACACCAACCATCTGCCTGTGACCAGTTAACGTCCTCTCCACACCTTCACTTTATGCTCTCTGACACAGTCGCTCATCAACCTGGACGAAGTCCTGGCCAGCCATGCTTAGGGGGTGGCATGGGAGGGCCAGCCTTCCAAGAATGCAGAGGGGCGCCTGGGTGGCTCAGTTCGTTAAGCATCTGACTCTTGATCTCGGTTCAAGTCATGATCTCACAGTTTGTGAGTTCGAGCCCCACATGGAGCCTGTTTGGGATTCTCTCTCTCCTCCCTCTCTGCCCCTCCACACCCCCAAATAAGTAAATGAAGATTTTTTAAAAAAGAATGCAGAGAAAAGCCTCAGGACTGAATCAGAAAGGTCACCCCAGCTCCAGTCTTCTGGCCACAGGGCCTCGGAACTATAGTTGTGTACACCTGCTCCTGATCCCCACCTGAACTGTGCTTCTCCCCTGTTCTGCTACCTCCTGTGACCCTGGGCCCCCGAGCCTCACTGCTTCACCTTACGCTGCCTTCCACCTGCTGACTCCATCGCTTGCTGTCTTTCAAAGCATTGCTCAGCTTCCCTAGTTCCATGTAGGGGAGAGGACACTGAAGAGCCCATTATCAGATGTGCCAGGGGTTCAGTGAGGAAAGCAGACAGCGCTGGTGAGGTGTACCGTCTTTGCAGCTCATAGGGAAGGAGGCCTCTTTCCCCCCAACACAGCATTTAAACCCTAGGCTTTCTTCATGCACACACTGAGTCTAGGATGGAGATCCGCCATGAGTTGAAGATAAATTCTTATGGGAGGAAGTGGTCCTAAGCAGGAGGAGTCTGGTTAGGAAATGACTGCACAGAGGAACTCCCGAGCCCCCGGGCAGCTTGCCGGCCTCAGGAAGGGAGAGAACTGGCCCCCAGCTTCCCCTGCCAGGCCTGCTCTCCAGACCAGGCCCCTATTCCTCCCAGTCTCATGGTCTCCTTCCACTGCTTTCCCCCCTTCCCCCAGTGTGGGATTTGGGGATGTTGTGCCTGTTTATTCCTGTGCCCCAAACAGATTTTTGGTTCTTCTCTGATCCTTCTCTTTTTCAAGCCTGGTTTATCATTTCACTTGTCTGGGAAACCTTGTACAGAACCAGATAATCTACACATAAAGCAGAAAGGCAAATGGAAAAGGAGGAAGGATACTTTTGTAGAAGGGAAATAGAAGAAAACTGGGGAAAATGGAAACTTTTGATAATTAATCCACACCACCCACCCCGGTGCTGCATTTATGGCAACTATTTTTGGTTTTGGTTTTTTTTGTTTTTTTTTTCCAATCCAGTCTTCAGTAGTGGGATTTTCTCCTAGAACAATGCATCACAACCACAAGGACTGCCAATAGAAACAAAGACATATTTCCAAAGATGCTAAAGAAACATCACATGGACGGGGTCAAAGGGACAATGGCATACCTCTCAAACAGTGCCATCCAACAGAAATTTCTGTGATGATGAAATGCCCTATGAGCTGTGCCATCCAATGTGGTAGCCACTAGGCACACTGGCTATTAAACACTTTATTTTTTTTTAATGTAAGTTTAAATAGCTATATGTAGCTATTCTTTTGGACAACCAATAAGCAAATACTCTATTGTATTGCCTCATCTTCAACTACAGAGCAGCTTACTCCCTTTGACCAAGATTGTTTTCTTCCTTGGTGTTTAATCTCCAAGAAGAAATTCGGGCCCAAGGGTTAGAGATCCCAGGATTATCTTCCTGGGTAGGGGAGAGTGTTCCTAGGGCAAAGTTCTATGGGGCCAAGCATAAAGGCAGCAGTTTTTCTTTCTGGAGTTACTCTATAACTTCAACCCTTTTCTTGTAAACTCTAAGTGCTTGGTGAACCAGTCAGGGGTCACAGAGTCCTGGGGACGAGAAAACCTGGGAGGAATCACTGAAGGAGAAACCAGCCTCTTCAGGCCTCACGTGAGGTATGGGAGGCCTTGGGGTGGAAAGGGCAGGTCACATCTAGATCACGGCCTCACGTCTCTCCTGTGTCAAGCTGGGGAAGTGCTGAGACAGAGGCTTTATTTAGCCACCCTCAGATGAATCCTCTGGTTCAGTGACCAAGATTGCCTAAAAAGTCAGCCCCTGCCTGCATGCAGAGGTCAACTGCCATCTAAGAGGGCAGAGGTCATTACCAGACTTAACAGAGGTAGGTGGGAATTCATGTGCTCGTGACAGCTGGAAGGGACTGGACAGAGAGCTTGCCTGGAGGAAAGAAGAGGCCAAGAAGTTCCATGGGCATTCTAGGAAGAGAGGGACTCCCGAGCGCCTCCTCTCCCAGGCCCATCTCTTCAGGAAGCTAGGAGCCAGGATTAAGGCTGGGTGCAGGTGACTTGGGGATAGATCAGAGGCTTCTGTAGCCCCTCATTCCCACAGCACCACTGACCGGAAGCTCAGGATGTTAACTTTCGATAGCCCCTCAGAAACCTTGGTCAAGTCACCATGGCTCCTTAATTTCAGCATGGGGAAGAGCTGAGCTCCTGCTACTTATTTCAGTGTTCGGCTGAAGAAAAGGCTCATCAGAAGTGCTTGTCAGAAACACAAATGACTGGGCTCCAGCCTAGGCATCCCGAACCAGAATGTCCAACAGAGGCCTAGTAATCTCTGTATTTGAAAAGTGCCTCAGATTAAGGTTTTTCAAGAGGCGTATGTGAGAAACACAAAATGTTATGTAATGATGCCTTGGGACCTTATGAGTGAAGGGAGATGGGCGACACAGTGGGAGGCAAGAGACTACTGAAAATGAAAGCCTCTATCCAGGCCTGGGATGTCTTCCAAATAGCTCTCATGTCCCAGGCACAGTGCTGGGTGCTGGGGTACAGCATGGGACAAAACCCACAAGAATCCTCGCTTTCCTGGAGCGTAGGTTCTCTGGTTCTGTGGGAAAATGGTTTCGATGTAATTCTGCCTGGAGGCAGGAGGCTGGGAGAAGAGACCCCTGGCTGACTCCTGTGTTTTACTATTCTGCCATTCCTGAGGGATAGTCTAAGATTCGGGCTTCTAGAGGCTCTAACACCAGAAAGGTCATCGTCTCCACTCCTCCGTCCCCACCTTTCTGCACAGGTAATTCCAAATTAAAGCATAAGTTGGCAATCACAAAGTAAAGTTCTCTTTCTTCGTTACTGAATATTAAATACAAAGTTATTTGAGAAAAAGCATTTTTCGGGTACCCTCTGGCTGGCTGATGCCATAAACACATTCTCGCTGTGCCCTATTGGGCAAGGCAGTGCCAAGTTCCTGGGCTGCAGAACCGTGCCTGCTGCTCAGGGCCGTGGGTCCACAGATGCAAAGACTAGCACGCGTTCCAGCACAGGCAGCCATGTCACAGCTCCCGGGGGGACCCAGCTCTCTCAACGACAGCCTTCAGGGCTAGGAATCCCTACCTCTCCCCATCCAGTCTCTCTCTTTATCTGCAGAGAAGCTGTAACGGATTTCTGCCACGCATTAGCAGGTAAACATTTTACTCATCAGCTGCCACAATTGTGTTTATCTCTTAGACGGGGAAGGGAAGGAGAACTCTTTAATCCCTTTGCTTTCAGTTTTGTCCTTTGGTTCCAGAGCATTAACTAGTATTGTGTGTCCACTGGAGGCAGACATACAGGCACTAATGGAGCTCTTCCAGGGAAAACTCCCATTTTCCTTCTTAAAAGAAAGAAAAATTCCTTTGTCTAAGTAACAGTTCAATGAAAGGTGAATACACTCATTCATAAGCTCATTGCACCCCTGCCATTTCATAGTCTTCTGACATCTTCCCGTGTGCCCTGCCCCCTTTTCTACCCGGTTTAACAGTTACACCGTGGCTCTGCCATGAAAGCTAACGGGCTGAGTACTCCCAGGAATGTTTGTCCTCATAAAAATGATACAAAGAGAAGAAAGTTTCTCCTCTGCTTGTTTGGATACATCAGGGGTCTCTCTGTGGGAGGCGGAAATCTAGGAGAGCCTCCAAAATTCCTGTGCCCCGTCTATGCACCCTGTGCTGCCCCTACCCCCCACCCCCCAGTAGAGGTGGAACCTGGGAATTATGTTACATTATATGGCAGTGGGGATTTTGAGATCCTCATTGAGTTAATCAAAAGGGAGATAATTTTCTTGAGTGTACCTAGCCTAATCAGGTGACCCCTTAAAAAAAAAAAAAAGACAAGCAGCAACAGAGAAACTTTCTTGTTGCCCTTGAAGAAACAAACTGCCACACTGTAGAGAAGGCTGCGTGGCAAGTAATGGTGGACAGGGATAGCAGATGGCCTCTAGTAGCTGAGGGCTTCGGTTCTACAAGTTCAAGGAGATGCATTTTGCCAACAACCATTAAGATTGGGAGAGGCCCCGAGGTCTCAGATGAGAACTAAGCCCCAACTAAAACCTTGATTGCAGACAATAGGGACCCTGAGCAGAGGACCCAGTGGACCTGTGCCCAGACTCTAGACCCATGGAAACTGCAAGATAACAAATGGATAGTGTTTTAAGCTGCTACATTTGTAATACGTTGTTATGGGGTAAGAGAAAATGAACACACCCTCCCGCTATCCCATCTGCTTTCCGAGAGCCCGCCTTGCCGGGTACTTGTTCTCCCCTTCCTTTGTCACTGCTCTCCAAAGAAGGGGTGGGTAAGGGCATGGATTACAATGGGAAATAGGGCTCTAGGTCTCATTTTTAGCCCCTAAAGCAGAAAAAGGGTTCCGTGGCTGCTTCATTACTCCTCCCCAAAACTATGGGCTCTCACAGAGAGCTCCATTACATGCCAAGCTGGTCATCAGGTGTATTACACTCACGGGATCTTTGCACAACCCAAAGATTAAAGTACTGCTCCCATTTTACAGATAAGGAAAAAGAAATCAGAGAGAGTATGTAAATTTCCAAAGTCTCACACCTGGCCCGTGGATGATCTGGGACTAGAAACTATGTCTGTTTGGCTTCCGAGCTGCTGCTCTTTCCCAAATAAATACGGAAATGTTTGCGTAAACTAAGGCTGATTGAGAGCGGGTATAGAGTAGGCTGTCTGCCACATAAAAAGTTATCTAGCGCTTCTCAAAATCAAAATCAAAGATTCCGAATTGCTACTGTTTGCATTATGCATAGGATTAGGTGTAACCAAGGACTGAGTGAATCTTCCAGAAAGTGTCCTGTAGATCTGCCATATTCCAGAAATACAGACAGACACCATAAAACCAAACTGCTGAAAGACAGTACCATTGTAGGAAATGTCCACAGGGCAGTGAAAAGTCTATATAGACTGAACTTAGTCCATTCCCCTGTCACACTCCGGATATAATGGAATTGTCCAGACCTGATTCACAGTGATGTACTAAAAGCCCAGATCTGGTCACTGGGCTCATCTGAAAGGAACTGACAGGAGGAGGCTTGTGTTTAGGAACGGCTGCGAAGGGCTAAAGATGAGGCGGAAGCAGAACCTTGCCCTCAGCCTCTCTGGTCCTGCGAGGGCTGGTACTCATTCAGTACTGCCTTTCCTGGCCTCACGAACTCCTCACTCCCTTACAGCTTGATAAGCCCAAGGAGGAGTGCGAAACGCTTACTTCCGGCCTGTCTTCCAAGCCTCTCTGCCTCAAGGCTGCACCCCTGCCGCTGGCCCCTTCCCTGCGCCACTCCTTCCTTCTCCTGAGCTCTCCAGAATCGAAAAGGGGAAGGTGGCAGCTGACGTCAAAGTCTGAATGCTGTGTGTGGTGAAAGTTTCAGAAAGATGTGCAAAGGGATTCAGAAACGGAATTGCCTTTTGGAGTTTTAAATGTTCTTAGAGTGCCTACAGGTCTAACTACCCACATCCACCTAACGCCCCTTCCTTGCCTCCCACCCATCACGCCCACCCCATCACATGGATTTCTTGCTGAGAACACACCTCTCTATAAACCGTCCATTCTGACGCCCTGTGACAGACAGTGGCAGGGCATGTGTTGGCACATTAATATATTAATGAGCGTCTGAAAGGGTCAGTGTCGCAGATGTGTCACCGTTTGCCTGCTATGCTGAAGCCAGTCCTCAGCCACAGTCAGCGAGGTGAGCTCAGGGTCTCTCTTACTGCTGCCTGAGTTCTCAGATCTGCTGGGGAGCTATGGAGGGAGGGTTTCTCCAAGTGCAACCATTCATTCCCACCTGCCCGCCCGTCCTTGGCAGCCCAGCCCACTCTGCTGGGCCGTGTGGAGGAGGGGCCAGATAGGGAGCACTGAGCTCCTGCCCCTCCCAGAGCAGCCTGACACCAGGCCAGCTTCCCAGTCTGTCCCTGCTGGACTTCTTTTCCGTAGAGCCACGTGATTCAGCCTTGTTTCCCACTGGGGACAAAGCATCCAACATGGACCCCTCAGCATCAGAAAAATCTAGGCTTTCTGAGAAGTTTCAGTGTCCTGAACTATTCCAGCACCCACAGAACAGAACACGTCTGTGTATGTATTTATACGCTGAAAGGATCTAGAATGATTTTTCCCCTAAAAATATTTCCCCAACTTCTAAAATAAAATGAGGCTTCATACTAGGAGTACTGTTTAATTACTGCTGTCACCGTTGTTGCTGCCTTCGTGTCTGACATTCTGTGGAAAGACCACTAGAGGCCTGAGTCTTACTGGCAGTTCTGTGCCCTTGTACGTGTCACTGAACCTTCCCAGGAGTCTGCTTCCCCATCTCTACAAATGAGGGTTTGGACTCTCTACTCTCTGAGTCCTATCCTGTTCCACTTACACCCATTTTCTGCAAGTCGCAAAAATAAGCGAGGCTGCGGTACCCACCAGAAGGACTCTGCATTCACGCCGGGGAGGACCCTGAGCTCTGGGATGGAAGGACGGGGGTTCTGCACAGCAGCAGTGGACCCAGAGCAAGGGACTCACCTCTTGAGGCCCGTGTGCCCTCCTCTGCAAAATGGGAACCCCAGAGCCTTCCTAGAGTGGTTCTGAGAAGCCAATGAAATGACAAAGTCCTTGCCACGCCCCTGCTCACTAAATACTGTTCCCTTTCCTGGACTGGACACAAAAGAAGACCAAGAAGCCAGGAATGGGCTCACAGTTCAAAAGGGGAAAGTTTGGAGCTCTCAAAGTTTCTTTTTTCTTTATTTGCCTGTCTTCTTGGTGAATGAAGTGTAAACACAGCTGAGGCCACTAGAGATCGCTCTTTGGGGGAGGAGGGGCTTGCAATCTGGAAACCAGAAAGAAGGCTGCCCACAGTCAGGGGGTCTGTGGCCTCTGACACGTCGCAAGTCCCCAGTCTCTGCTACTGGTTTACTCGGGCGGCATTCACCGTAAGGACTTGGAGATCCTAATTCTCCGCGTCACTGCCAGAGCTGCCGCACTACACATTCTCGGAAGCGGTTGATAATCTGCTTGTTTATCTTCAGGTCATTCTGCTGCCATGTTCTACACCATGCACTTCCTCCAGAATGTAAGCACGTAGCCATCTGTCGCAGCTCAGCTTTAGTTTTAAGAAAATTCCTTTAGACATCTAAGAGAGTCATTGAATTCTACCGCTGGAAGGGCCCTCGGAAATTATAGAGTTTGGTGTTCTTTTTCAAACCCTAGGGCGTGACCTATTAGTGGATTGTGAAATCCATTCAGCAGGTCAAGACTAGCATTTTTAAAACAATGAAACGGAAGAGAGTAGGATAGAAAATACCAAAATGCGCTGCATGCCGTGAGGACTGTTTGGTGAAGCTGTTGCTTCTGTCGCATGTATGCGTGCTGGTAAAAATAGGTTTCTCACTGCGGGTAGCAGTCAACACACCGAGAGCCGCTGTTTGGGCCACCCCTGTCATGGACCGATGAGGACGTCACGATCCAAAGGTTTGGCCCAAGATCACAGAACCGAGTTTCGGCAGAGGCAAAACCAAAGCTCGGGTGTCCCGACCCATGCACTTCCCTTGACGGCGGATCGTCGTCAGTATTTGCCGCCTAACACCTCCGTCCAGCTTCTACTTCCGAAACAAAAGCAAAACCCAACACCTCTCCTCTGTTCTCTAAGGAATCAGTCATTTGTATCTTAGGGTTCCAGAAACACTTGAGCCAGGCGAGCAAAGAACAAATCCCTCTGGGACGCTCACACTGCCGGTCAGCAGACCATGTTCAGGTAGCACCAGTTTCAAGGAGAGACCAAGGCGACAGGGGAGGTATTAGGGTGAAAAATATTCAGTTAGTGATATTCAACTGTTTGCTCTACAAAAACTATCTGAACAGCTCAATTTAATAATTAGGTCAACCCAAGGTTAGTTTTGCCAGAGAGGACATCGTGTTCTTAGTGGTAAAGTGCTTCCTTTCCAACAACCTCACTGCAAATGAGCAGCCCGTCACCAACAAGTGACACATTTGTTCCAGTTTTCAAGGCACACGTACAGGAGCTTAAAACAGAGAGGGAAGGATGGGAGTTTGGCTCAGCACTTGCTTCACCAGCCTCACGCCCCTTAAAGAGATACAGGCAGTTCTACAGGTTTGCAAACGCGTTTCAGTGGAGAAAGGTAACACTGATCAGAAATAAGGAATGTGATCTTTCAGGAGAACCAAACAGATAGTTAAGAAATACTTCCAGGGGACACCTGCGTGGCTCAGTAGGTTAGGCGTCCGACTTCAGCTCAGGCCATGATCTCGTGGTTCGTGAGTTCCAGCCCCGTGTCAGGCTCTCTGCTGTCAGCACAGAGCCTGCTCCAGATTCTCTATCCCCTTCTCTCTCTGACCCTCTCATTCTCTCTCTCTCCCCCTACCCAAAATAAAAAAATAAACATTAGAAAAAGAAGTACTTCCAAGATTTAGAAAAGGGTGAATGTCACAAATTTGTTTTCACTATTTGCAAAGAACCAGGTGAGGCTGGTTACAGGGAAGACCATGAGTATCATAATTAGGTGGCGTTCTTTCCTTTAAACTCAAGCAGGGAAATGAAGAGGAAAGAAGGCACTCTGCCCACTAGATGAATATGGTGTTTTCAAGTCCCTTCATTTCTGCTCACACTACAGATGTGATGTCATGTACATAGGCATCTGTGACATTCCAGGGAAGAAAGTGGAGCTGGAATGGGAGAGACAGGTCAGTAAAAGCCTGTGAAAATCACCTTTCTGCTTCAGAAGACATTGCACACAGCCTCTGGATGTAAGAGGGAAGGGTTCTGTTCCCAGTATGGTTCATGGAGCCTCTTCTCTTCTTGGACAGATGCCCTTGGCTTGGTTAAATTGTGAAGCAATAAGGTAATTAGCACATGACATCCAATTATATACGCTAATCAATCTCTCTCCTAGGTAGAGATTAGGCTCTTAAAATTTATTTGGAAATCATCAGTGACCATGGAAAATTTAAAAATACTTGCAAAAGACCCCATATACCACCTCTACTGCACTTACTTAGAATTATTATTTGCTAATTAGTATCTTCATAGGTAGAGGAGAAGTAATGCCCTTTAATGGGCCAACAAAGAAGCTATAAATACGTCAGCCTGCTAGCCAAAAGGAATTCTTCTCCAAGGACCTTTCCACTCCAGAAACATAGACATTTGTAATGAGTTCTGTGCTCTCTATGAAAGACAAGGCATGGGGTACCTGGGCGGCTCAGCTGGTTAAGCGTCTGACTCTTGGTATCGGCTCAGGTCCTCAGGTCATGAGCTCATGGTTATGGGATCAAGCCCCACGTTGGGCTCCCTGCTAATCATGGAGCCTGCTTGGGATTCTCTCTCTCTCTCTCTCTCTCTCTCTCTCTCTCTCTCTCTCTTTCAATCTCTCTCCCCCTGCCCCTACCTCACTTGGATTCACACGTGTGTATTTTCTCTCTCTCTCCCTCAAAATAAATTTAAAAAAGACAAGGCATGAGTTATGAGTGGGGAACACTGAATGCATGATATATTGCGTCTGGAGTCAGAAATGATGTGTTCTCTTATGACTTAATTGGCTTTAGTCTAGCTGAGTCTGCAGTGATACTGAGGGAGTCTCACTCTCCGTGGACAGTGGCTCTGCTCATGTCCTCTTTGCCCATGGAAGACAGATTCAGAGAATGAAGAGTTTGGTTTCCCTCAGGACAGGCACTGAGACAAAGATTCAGGTCCAAGTTTATTGAGGAGGGAATTCTAGGACACTACCAATAGGGGGTGTTGGGGGAAGCAAGAAAAGGAAGGGAAGAAAGCCAATAAAGGGGGCCCTCACAGGCACGGTGAGTAACTAGGGCTGGATCTATTGGGAGTCCGTGCAGAACACACATTTTAGAGGTGAGGGAGTTGGGGTATTTATGTACCACTTCCTGTCAATCAGTTGAGGGCTGCCGAGGTACCAGAGCAGTATTTCCCTGGTACTTCCAGAAAAGCAGGCTCCCTGGTCAGAGAAAGCCTTATGACAATACACACAATCCCTGGGAGCTATAAATCAGGCTTCTGTGCACTGAAGTGACAGGGCGAGGGAGACTGGTCAGGGTACCAGTAGTCTGGGGGGAGTCAGGAATGTAACCCTTACAGCACACAAACACGTGCGTTTCAGACTTGGGATGTCTCGATTGTGCTGCTGGCTAATTTCTGAAGTTCTCCTGTGCCAAAATGGCTCAAAATGGATTTGTTGTCAAAATCCCTTCAGTGTGGCCATGAGGAAGCCTGGACAGACAGCTCTGGATTCTGGTAGGAACGTTAGCTGAAAGGGCTGTGGCTCAGAGGCCTGCCTGGGTGAGGTGGCCTTCTACAGGGGCAGGGACCAGGCATCCCCACTCTTCCCAAGGTGCTGCCTCCCGTGTGGCACTGAGCTGGACCTGTCAAGGTCTGTCTCCTCCTCTGTCAGAGTTTCGGGTGTGATAAGGTGTCCCAAATTCATCTTGCCTGTTTGCTGCCTGGACCTGGAATCAGCCCTTTCTCCACAAAGTCCTGGCTCCGATCCGAGGGAACAGGCTTTAAGAGACCCCACTCTGCACGCCAGAGGCATTCATTTTTGCCGGGTTGTCACTGACTCTAAGATTTCTTCCAGGGAGCGAGAGGATATGTAAGTTTCAGAAGGTGAAGCTAAATCATGAGTTCAAACGCTATTTCCAATTCAAATCTAAGATTACAGGTTTTAATTTAACTGCCTTGATTTTATAATTGATCTCTTCTCACTTATGCTAAAAATCTTGATTGTTAATGACAGTGGCATAATTTCTTATTTGAATAGTCTCAAAATGACTACAATAAGACAACCGAATTCAGTTTTGGATTTCTTTCTGTTTTTCTTTTGTCTTTAGGGTATTTTCTACTGGAAATGGAGTACTTTGTTTAAAAGTCACATGCAATGATTGAAGGTGTCAAATACAAGGATTGTTAAGGTCCTGTATATTCCTTTGGGTGCATAAAAAGAAAATCTGAGAGGCTCCTGGCCAGCCCATTCAGGTAGATCTAGTTCATAAATAACAATCTATCTAAAGTTTCTGCATTTTTTAAATATTTATTTTGAGAGAGAGTGTGTGTGCGTGCACAAGTGGGGGGAGGGGCAGACAGAGAGGAGAGAGAGTCCCAAGCAGGCTCCATACATTGTCAGCACAGAGCCCGACGTGGGGCTCAATCTCACGAACCATGAGATCATGACCTGAGCTGAAATCAAGAGTTGGACGCTTAACCGACTGAGCCACCCAGGCGCCCCAAGGAAACAGAGAGGCTCCTGGCCAGCCCATTCAGGTGGGTCTAGTTCATAAATAACTGAATCGATCTAAAGTTCCTGCATTTTTAATCTAGAGCTTATCTGAGAAAAAAACATACATGCCTTCTTGCCCTTCACACTCATCTGCCCCACGGGCTGCAATATTTAGAAATATGGGAGTTCCTTCTCTTCCTCCCTTGTCTCTTGGGAACTCTGCCACTGGGCCTTGGACGAGCTGGCCTGGCTTTGGTGAATAACAGCACAGAGAAAGCCATGCGGTGATGAGGAGAGCCTTTGATCTCCAGAAGACTTGAAAACTCAAGCCCGGAGGTCCTGGCGCGCATCCCAGAGATCAAACACATATGTTGGCACCTGCAGGGAAAAGGGAAATGAACGAGCCATTTTTGAATCCAGGGCCTGTGACAGAAACTCCGTAAGCACCGACAGAACATACCGAAGGCACAGACCCGTCAGGCACTGTGCAGAGCGTCTCTGGGGATCTCACTACCAAGCCTTTGGGTGAGTGGACCACACACGGGGATCAGACCACTTTACCTGCGAATGACTGTGAATAAGCCCAAATATCAAAACTCGGCTGAACCATATGATATTGGATATTGTCAAGTTCATATGGCTCAACTTTATGGCTCTTAAATAAGCAAGTGAGGATCCCTCCCAGGTTCAAGGAATTTCTGTCTTGGTTCTCTTCTCCCGGTTCATTTACGAAAGAGGCAGTCAGAGGTGAGAGGAGAAGAGAGAGAAAAAAGTCATAGCAGGCAACTGAGGCTAGCAGCCACATTAGAGAACGAAGCTCGGGCCCCAGAGCTGGCTGGCACGGTTCAGAGGCTCACCGGCGATCACAGCCCTCGTCCCTCCAAGTACACCGGAGTCCCTGTCTAATCACACTCGGGGCTGGGAAAGAGAATGTGTCACCTCTTATTAAGTTCAAGGTACCATGTAGACGTACTTTAAGGAGAAAGAGAAACCACTGGTGCGCTTGGGAGTTTGTAACGTAGTAGCCACATCAGACAGATGAGGGGATAAGCCCAAGTGGGATCGAGCACGTGCCGAGAGGGGCACAGAGCGCCGTACAGGTTCAACAGAACTGCTCTGTGGCCCGGGAGGGGGTACAGGTAAGAGGCAGAAGTGGGGGGACGGCTGACAGGATTGGACAGGACCAGCAGCGAGGTTGGAAAACATGTGAAGAGAACCACATGGAATTTCCATTGTGAGGTAAAAAGGTTTTGTAAATTTGCGGTTCCCATGAGGCAATGCAGTATGAAGGTTGGAAAAAGTCGATGTGGGTCCCAGGAGAAGCTCCTCGCGGCTGGAGCAGGAGTTGCCTGAAGCAGAGGGGGGCAGGTTAGGGGCCACTCAAGGGGCAGATGCCACCACTGAGCACGTCCATGAACCGGGCGCCGGGTTAGGCCTTTGAAAGAGGTAATCTCGTGTGGTTCCTACAATAAACCCAGGAAGCACATCTGATTATCCGCGCTTTACTGAAAAGGCACAGAGAGGTTAAAAAACTTGCCCAAGGGCCCAGAGTTTATAAAGGCTACACACGGGACTTGAAGGGAGCACATCTGATTCCAATGCACCATGCTACTTTCTGCCTCACTATCCCACTTTCTAGCTCACACTGCTGCTCCACACAGAAGCAGATTTCCATGTGGGAAGACTATGGTCATCCCAGAAGGGGAGACTGAAGTCATTCAGTGGAAAGCCCTGGTGACTAGGATGAGGGACTTGCTATACAACCAGGAAGTATCTTAGTTGCCCCCAAAGCGGAGCTCAACACGGCCTGTTTGAGGATAAAGATGGGACTTAGTGGGTGTTTTTTACATCCTCTAGCTAAGCAACAGCCTAGAATGCTGACCTCAATGTTTGTTATAGGAGCTCACTATGTGGCTTGAACGGATGTGGCTCAACTCTGTTAATGGTTCAATCTACACATCTTGGGGCCTTTTCTGTCTCCTTTAATTTACCCCTTCTTCCCCTGATCTCTTTTTTCCCAGATCCATTCTATTCAGTACCCAGCTCAAGTCACACCTCCTCCAGGAAGCCATTCAAGACCCCCAGGGCCCAGTTGGTTCCTTCGTTCATTGAGCAGTGAGTGATTAAGGCCCTCCCATGTGCCAGGCACTGTGCGAGCCACTGGCATATAGCGGTGGACATGACGGACAGGGCCCTTGTCCTTGTGGAGCTAACATCCGGGTACAAAGAATGCCAGGAAGTGAGCAGATTAGTAAGAAAGGATGTAATCAGGTCGTAATAAACACTTTGATGAGATAAAACGGCGGGATGTGAGAGAAAGCAAGGCTAGTGGGAGGCGTGGCATGGAGGAAAGGACAGTGGACACCTAATGACCCAGAAGGCCTGGGATTCTCAACTAGGCATCAGAGATAACCAAGGTAAGGGAGCAAGGGGTCACCGTCCATATGGACCTGATCTTTAGTGGAATGACCTCTTCCTCTAGCTCAGCATGGCAGTCTGGCCTAGCTGATTACCAAAGTCATTTCTTCTTCTTCCTGGGCACACAGCTAGACCCCATTTCCCAGGCTCCCTTGCAATAAGGTGTGGCCAGGTGTTGAGGTCTAGCAGTAGAATGTGGGCAAAAGTGATTTTCACCACCTCCAGCACAGCCCATAAAAACCTCCCATACATTCTCCTTCATGTTCTTAACACCTTAGAAGCTACATAGCAACGATGGTAGATTCATAAGACAGAAAGAAGGAGCCCGGATCCTTGAACTCTAGCTAGGAGAGGAGACAGTCACCAAAGAAGATAAACCAATTTTGGATAATATGGAAGTTACAGATAAAGCTGAATTTTATCAAACCACTGAGATACTGAGGGCTATTTGTTAGAGCACCTTGCACTATACTGACTCACTGAAGCCACTGTCTCATTGCCATGCCTACTCTTTTGGCCCCTTCTTGGCCTAGGACATGGCCTCTATTGTATTACCATTTACCTTCAGACTTTGTGTTCACTTTTCCTTCCCATAGGTCCCAGCCCCTCAACTCAGCTGGCAACGGTACAGTCAGAGGCTTGCCCTTCTTAGGCAAATGTTTTGATAGCTTATCTGGTCATTAAAGTGGGATTCTGGTTTCATTGCTGGATCATGCTAGTGGAGGCGTTTATGGTCGTTTAAGTCATTTGTATTTTAAGTATGGGAGTGATCAGTGCTTTCACCTTTTCTCTTTTCGTTTGCCTAGAAGACCTGTTTTCTAGACTTTCAAAAAATACAGTCTTTATCTTGGTCCTTCCCCAAAGTACGATAATTTCTGAATTGGAGGGGTTGGGGTCGACATCACAGTATTATCCGTACGTGGCTGTAGTTGCATATTTCCCTATCACACTGTATGCTTTTTCAGGACAAAGACTATTTCTTCTATTTCAGCACCGTGTACAGTATTGGGCATATAGTAGGTGCTCAGTAAATGCCTGCCCAAAGAACAAATAAGGTTATTTACAGGTGTTAGATATGCTGGTGTGCTATGGAGATAATCTGCAAAAGTTTTTGTTCTTCAGCAGACATTTCTGAAGCCACCCCTCAATTTACAGTAAGCATTAACAAAAGCTTTTTGTTTGTTTGTTTTTGTTTTTGAAAATCAGACGCATAGAAATCAGGCTGAATTACAAGTTGCGCTGGGGCATCCACAGGAGCGAGGACTGTGAGGGAGGACACGCTAAATAGGACTCAGTTTTCTTGCTGCTCTAAGTGCTGGCTTTTTCTCTACCTTCATTTGTTCTTTACCTGCAAAGGATCTCTAGGACTCTCCAGGCAGAGTCATTCTCTGTCATGCACACACCTCCCTGAGTCACCTAGCCAGCGCAACCTGCGGGCACCTTGCAGGCCAAAAGAGTGTGCTTTATTTCTCTTCAGTGCCAATTGCCAGGCGGTGGATGAGTGCCCAGGAGTGCCTACCACCAGCCCGCACTGCAGCACCTTCTCAGGGCCCCCAGAGCAAGCGTCCCGAGCCCACGTGGGCTGGTGCCTCCAAAGTGCCCTTTGGCTCTGGAAGCAACTCTGAGAGTCACAAAGCAGAGCTGCCCTGGGAAGAGACACCAGGGCTATAGGTCCATTTGGCAAAGGAGCACAATCAGCGAGGGAAATCAGACTCATGCGGCAATAGAGACTGACGTTAGAACACAAAAGTCATTTAACCTGCACAGCAAATGGCATGAGTCAATGACCTCAGCCCCCAGACCTGTTCTGAGCCCAAGCAGCGGTCCAAGTCACACGTAGGGTCACCTTACTTGTTCTAACAACAGATCAATCTCAGGAAGAGGCATTTGTGACAGAATTTCACCCACTGCAGAAGCAGTTGGCTAATCTGGTCATTCAGGTAATAAATGAGAACCATTTATTATTTCATTACACTCACACAACCTATAAAACACCTTCAACACTGGCTGTTTCCCAAAAGTTGACAGTGAATTCGATCAAAGGTATAGATTCAGGGGCGCCTGGGTGGCTTAGTCGGTTAAGTGTCCGACTTTCGCTTGGGTCATGATCTCGCGGTTCGTGGGTTCGAGCCCCGCGTCGGGCTCTGTGCTGACTGCCAGCTCAGAGCCTGGAGCCTGTTTCAGTCTATGACTCCCTCTCTCTCTGACCCTCCCCTGCTCACGCTGTCTCTCTTTCTCTCTCCTAGAGATAAATAAAAACATTAAAAAAAATTAAAAAAAAAAAAAGGTATAGATTCAGTCTTGTGTGGACATGGGACAGACTTCTTTGAGTGGGCGGTCATGAGGCCCCTTCTGTGATTTCCGCAGGGAATTAAATATTAGGGCAGGGATGTTTACATGAAGATGTGAAAATACTGGAGAGAAAGCAGCTAGTGCCTAAACACAACTTGGGAATCTCATTTTGTTTAAGAATGAGTTTCAGTCAATGTTCTGACTTTTTAAAAAATTTTCATTCAAAGGCTGTCAAACCAATAGCTTTGGTAAGCCCAACATTTCTTTGCCTTTCATCCACCCAGGCAAAGGTTTGTTCTTTCTAGAACAAAAGCCACCTGGGGCAGGTGACATGCAGAGGTGCCAGATTTCCACCTCTGTCACCACTGTGTCAGCTTACCACTGTCCCCTCCCAGGTCTTTTTCACATACTGGTTACTGGCCGAAGCCCATTCCAGAAATACCAGTGTCCTCTGTGGTAGGAGACTCTGTCCTCCTGGGGTGAATTTAAGCCAGTGGCCTGGAGCAGACAGTTCAGGGCCTAAACTGTGCAATTATCAAGGCCTTTTAATAACACGTATGTGGCTGTGGCAGGGGAGTGGGTTGTGTTTATCTGGATATACCTCAAAAGGGTCATGTCAAAAATTATGGAAATCTTACTTGAATAGTCAATTGTCAGTGAGGACTCAGATTGTCAGGCCCTTCCATGGCCTCCTTCCCTGGACTGCACTTCATCAGTCTTACTCTGCTCCCTGTCTCTGTCCCCTTCACACTGTCCCCTACTGTCTTGGGTGAAGGCCTGGGCTCTCTTAACAGATCAAGACTAGCCTGACCTTTCTGGGTATATTACATTTTCCATCCTGTAAAGAAACTCCTGTTGTTTGTGAAGGTTTTTTTTTTTTTCTTTTCCATTTGGCAGATGGGGCAAAAGTAATAGCTCTCATGACATGACAAGAATGAAATCCTTGAGTAGCCAGAAAAATCCGACCAAGAAACTGGAATGACTAATCATTCTCTGGTCTTCCTCTTTACGCATTAAAAAGAAAAACAACAGGGAAACGAAAGCAAAAATAAACTATTGAGACTATATCAAAATAAAAAGCTTCTGCACAGTGAAGGAAACAGCAAAACTAAAAGGCAACCTATGGAATGGGAGAAGATATTTGCAAATGAAATAACCAATAAGGAGTTAATGTCCAAACTATATAAAAAGCTTCCAAAGCTCAATACCCAAAAACTAAATAATCCAATTAAAAATGGGACAGAAGACATGAACAGACATTACTCTGAAGAAGACCTACAGATGGCCAAGAAGCACACGAACAATGCTCAGTATCACTCATCATCAGGGAAATGCTGAAATCAAATCTACAATGTGGTATCACATCACACCTATGTTAGCAAGGATCTGGAGGAAAAGCAACCCTCCTAGACTGCTGGTGGGGATGCAAACTGGCGCAGCCACTGTGGAAAACAGTACGGAGGTCCCTGAAACAGTTAAAAATAAAACTACCCTATGATCCAGCAATCATACTACTAGCTCCTTACCCGAAAAATACAAGAACAGTAATTCTAAGGAATACATGCACCCCTGTGTTTATAGCAGCATTATCTACAGTAGCCAAGATATGGAAGCAGCCCAAGTGTCCATCAGTTGGGGAGTGTGTGTGTGTGTGTGTGTGTGTGTGTGTGTGTGTGTGTGTGTGATGGAATAGTATTCAGCCATAATAAAGGATAAAATCTTGCCATTTGCAATGGCATGGGCGGAGTTAGAGAATAAAATGCTAAGTGAAATATGTCTGAGAAAGACAAATATTATATGATCTCACTCATGTGTAATTTAAGAAACAAATGGGCAAAGGGGAAAAAAAGAGATAGAAACCAAGAAAACAGACTCTTAACTATAGAGAACAAACTGATGGTTCCCAGAGGGGCGGGGGGGCGGGGGAATGGGTTAAATAGGTGATGGGGATTAAGGAGTGAGCTCCTCATGATGAGCACAGGATGATGTCTGGGAGTGTCGAATCACTCTATTGTACACCGGAAATTAAAATAACACTGTGTGGTAACTAGCGGATTGAAATAAAAAAGCAAAAACAACAAATATTAATCAGGCACCTGCCAGGGCCTCCCTTGTGTGATGATCACCTTTGTTCCTGCAACTTATCTCTGCCCTGCTTCTCCCACACTTTGACGCGCTGAAGATGGTAACGATGTCGGACAATGAGTTGCCATCTTTCTCTGAATCTCCCTTCGTTCAGCAGATCATCACTGAGCGTAGGCTGAGTGCCGTCTGCCTGAGGCATGAGAGACATCTGCGGGCTCTGGCCCCCCGGAGCTTGCCGTCTAGCAGGAGAGACAGCTAACAGGTCAACGTACAGCTATGATACCAGGTGCCAGAAGTTCCGTGAGGAAGTCGGAAGGTGGGCTCAGGGGACAAAGCGTGAGGGGCTTGCTGTTGTGAAGAGCGTGGCGCAGCGGAGCGGCCCAGGGCCTTGCCCGCATCCTCCTGGCGCTCACTCCAAAGGCTGCTTCCCACGACCTCCTGAGACTCTCTGCCTGGGGGTGATCTTTCTTCTGGCAATGGGGGGGGGGGGTGCCGGGCACAAGCAGGGCAAGAAGTATGAGAGAATTCACGCCCCTGGGGGCGGCCCCCCGCAATTTCCGGTGCCCTCCTCTGAGGTTAAGCTCACTCAGCAGCGTGGGCTTCACCTCCCTGGATTTCCGCAGCAGGGCCCAGGTCCCCCTGGCCCCCAGGTACTTGCTCGGTAGCACACTGCCAGTCGATTCTTTCCCTCCCCTTTCTTCCCCATCCCCCAGCAGCTGTTACTTGGGTGTGTGCTCAGAGAAGCCACTTGCACTCACCCCCTCCCCCTTGTCTCAGGATCTGCTTGTGGGGGAACCCAGGCTAAACTAGATAGTTCGGGAAGGCTTCTCTCAAAGGTGACCTCGGAGCAGATACCTGATCTGGTGAAGCAGGGAGCTAAGTGAAAAGGTGCAGGAAGAGAATTTCAAGCAGAGAGACAGCAACAGCAAAGGCCCCTACGGCTGGATCTGGATCTGGATCTGGATCGTGGCTGAGTGTTGGGGGAGGGGCGGAGCCAGAGCACGGGAACAGACCGAGTGAGGGAAAGGGCAGTAGGAACGGCTCTCCTCCTTAATTCATTTATAGTTACTGGATCTCTTCTCATCCTTTCGCTCACTATTTCCTCCAGCTGGTTCGCTTCTCATTTCTCCGATGGCTCACTTTCTGGGTTCTGCCCTTTTATGTGCATTTGTTATTTCGCTCTATTTAAATGCATCTACCACTGACGGGTGCCTGGGAGTGGAGAGAGAGAGAGGGAGTCCACAGCCCTCCCTAGTGCGGCAGCCTCCAGGGGAAAAGCAACAGGCTCTCTGGAGTGTCCCCCAAGTTTTTTTTTTTTTTTTTTTTTTTTTTTTAAGATGGGAGACTTAGTTTCTCCCGTTCCTTCGCCATCACTACCAGGAACAGCACCTTCTCCTGAGAAACCCAGGATGTGTC
This sequence comes from Hyaena hyaena, assembly GCF_003009895.1. Taxonomy (NCBI): domain Eukaryota; kingdom Metazoa; phylum Chordata; class Mammalia; order Carnivora; family Hyaenidae; genus Hyaena; species Hyaena hyaena. Next base: position 4,011,421 of record NW_024080712.1, on the reverse strand, counting down.
AAAATTTGAGCCATTTGCTCTGCCTTCACCATCTCTGACCCTCATATGGAGTCTGAAAACCAAGCCGTTAACTACAGCCCACCCAGGGGAGGCAGCCTTCTTCCTCTTATTCCAACCCCCCCCCCCCTGCTGCAGACAAGGTGACCCCCTCACACCTCTGGCTACAGGACACACCCGGCAGCAAATCCTGTGGCTGCCCCGCCCCCGCCACGCATTCTGGGCTCTGGCGAGGTGGCTACTTTGATCCCGAACAGGAGACTCCGGATCACAGAGGACAGGGAGTTCTCTTCAGGCAGCCGGCATGAGCCTGGCACACACGCCTCCTGCAGCAGGACTGCTTTGCTGCCCCCTGGGAGGTTCGTCATCAAAACTGCCTGCCCTGACCCACGCGGTGCCTCTCTTCTGTCGTGCTTCTGGCTGCAGCTACCGGGTAACTGACAACGGAGTCTATTAGTGCTTCGGTCCGCTCATAGTTCCTTCTGGAGGAGCTGGCTTCTAAAAATTAGTTAGCAAGATGCGAGCCCCGAGGCGGTAACTGTTAAGGCCTAACAGGCAGGCCAGGGGCACTGAGCTCTACTGGCCGAGCTGGTCTGCGGCGGTGCGGGCCGCCCTCAGTAAATCTCTCATTGTCTCCAGGGATTGGGTTCTCCAGGCTGGAAGCAAGACTAGTTGCTGGGCTTCCGTTTACTCCTTCCTAACTGTCCTTCTCGGTGCTTATCGAATATCTGTGTGCGCATCTATACTTTCCAGCTGCCCGTATGGTTAGATTGGGGCCAGATGACAGAGTGTCAACTACCAGCCAGTGGGGTGTGGGCAGAATCAGTGCCTGCCTTTTATAGGCTTGGTCCTGACAAAACCTTCCCCAAACCTTGCTGCTCTCTTTTCTTCTGCTCCTTAGGGGCTTAAATCAGACTTTGTGTGATGAAGAACTAGAACTTTTATTATGTTAAAGTGCTGACCTTTGTCGGTTTATGTGTTTTCAGAGCATCACAGCCTGTCCTGACTAACGCAGTTTTCCTTTATTCTGTCTTTTCATTCATTCATTCATTCATTCACTCATTCTTTCACATGTCCTTCATTCACTTGGTATTAATGAAGCGTCTACTACATGCTAGGCACTGGTACCTTTTTTTTGAGAGTGCTTGCACGCGCACATGCAAGTGGGGGGAGCGGCAGGGGGGAGGACAGAGGATCTGATGCAGACAGCCTGATGCGGGGCTCAAACTCACAAACCGTGAGATCATGACCTGAGCTGAATTTGGACGCTCAACCAACTGTGCCACCCAGGCGCCCCTGGGCACAAGTACTTTAGCATGAATAAACTTTAGGTTCTCCTAGAGGAGTTGGGTGTCTAAGTAAAGAGGTGGATATGGGGACAGAGGTAATCATACAGTGAGTTAAATGTCTACTAGGTGCATAACACTGTGCTGTGCACAGAGAAAAATACTGAGGGGCCGTCATCTTGAGAAACCTTTTAAGCACCAGTTCTAAAGATCTACACTTACTACTACTCTCTCCTTTCTACCAGCCCATTATTCCAAATCAGTCTACCTGAAGTGCCATTTCTGTAGGCTACACCCCTGTTTGAAAATCATCCAGGGCTTTCTCATTGCCTACATAAAGCCAAACTTCTCAATACGGTGTTGATCCAGGTCTGAGCTTTCTAACATGAGTTTCCACTTCTTTTTTACCCAAAACTTCTCTTTCAACCAGACTGTTACAATTCATGTCCAACAACTCATACCACTGGAGATCCCACTCCATGTCTTTTCTTATACCATTATGCTCTCAGGACTCACCTCCTCACCTGCCTAAGTCCCTTATCTTCAAGTCTCACCTCAAGTAGTATCTTTGGTCTTTCTGCCTACTCCAGTCTACAGTATTGATATATTCAACAACTTAGATGAGATGGATGATTCTTTAAAAAAAAAAAAAAAAAAAAAAAACAACCAGGAGAAATAGAAAATATAAATAATATAAATAGTCCTATATCTCCTAAAGGACTTGAATGTCCTATATCTCCTAAAGAACTTGAGTTCTTTCTTTTTCATTTACTTCTGAGAGAGAGACAGCATGAGCAAGGAAGGGTCAGAGAGAGAGGGAGACACAGAATCCGAGGCAGGCTCCAGGCTCTGAGCTAGCCGTCAGCACAGAGCCCGACGCGCGGCTCAAACCCAGGAACTGTGAGATCATGACCTGAGCCAGTGTCAGACACTTAACCGACTGAGCCACCCAGGCACCCCTTGAATTCTTAATCAAAACCCTTCCCACAAGGAAAATTCAAGGCCCAGATGGCTAGTGAGTTCCAAGAAACATTTTAGGAGAAATAATACCAATTTACATGAATTCTTTCAGAAAATAGAGAAGGAGGGAACACTTCCCACCTCATTATGTGAAGTCTTGATACCCAAACCTGATGAAGGTCATTTCTGAAAAATCTATAGCTAATATCATATTTAATGGTGAAACACTGACTGCATTCCCCTAAGACTGGGAAGAAATCAAACATCTACTCTCACTAATGTAATAAAACATAAGAAAGGAAGTAGTAAATATTGTCATTATCAGACAACATAATTGTATAGGTTAAAACCCCTACAGAATCTATAAAAACTGCTAGAAATAAAGAGTGAATTTAGAAAAGTCGCTGAATATAAGGTCAATCTATAAAATCAAATGTATTTATATATACTACTAATGAAAAATTGGAGAATAAAAAGGAATGCTATTTACAATAATATCCAAAATATCAAATCTATAGGGATAAATCTAACAAAAGATTTGCAAGTCCTCTACACCAAAAGCTGCAAGACATTGCTAAGAGAAATTAAAGAAGACCTAGAAGATCAACGGGGTGCCTGGGTGGCTCAGTCGGTTAAGCGTCTGACTCCGGCTCAGGTCATGATCTCACGATTCGTGGGTTCGAGCCCCGCGTCAGGCTCTGTGCTGACGGCTAGCTCAGAGCCTGGAGCCTGCTTCAGATCCTGTATCTTGCTGTCTCTCTGTCACACAAATAAATAAAAACATTAAAAATATTTTTTAAAAAAGATTAAAAGCTATGCTCCATTCAGGGATCAGAGGACATTGTTAAAGATGTCTATTCTCCCCAAATACATTAATAGATTCAAATCAATGGCCCATCTGAACCCCAGCAGTTTTTCTGAATATCTTCTTTTTGTTTAATTTTTTTAATGTTTTATTTATTTCTGAGAAAGAGAGAGAGACAGCATGAACAGGGGAGGGTCAGAGAGAGAGGGAGACACGGAATCTGAAACAGGCTCCAGGCTCTGAGCTAGCTGTGAGCACAGAGCCTGATGCGGGGCTCGAACCCCCAAACCGTGAGATCATGACCTGAGCCGAAATCAGACACTTAATGGACTGAGCCACCCAGGCGCCCCTCTGAATACATTCTTGAACAGGGGCGCCTGGGTGGCTCAGTTGGTTGAGCGTCCGACTTCAGCTCAGGTCGTGATCTCAGGGTTTGTGAGTTCGCGCCCCGCATCTGGCTCTCTGCTGTCAGTGCAGATCTCCTTCAGATCCTCTGTCCCCTCCTTCTGTCTCCCCAACTCACTCCCAAAAAGAAATAAAAACATTTAAAAAAAATTCACGAACTGAATCTAAAATGCACCTGGAAACACATAGGGTCTAGAATAGCTAAAATAATCTTTAAAGAGAAGAAAAAATTTGGAGAATTTATGCTACTTGATTTCAAGACTTACTATAAATCTACAGAGGTCAAGACAGTGGTGCTTTGGCAAGAGAGTAGACATATAGATCAATGGAACAGAACAAAAAGTCCAGAAATTGACCCACACACATACAATTGAGTGATTTGTTTTTTGAGAAAGATGTTAAGTCAGTTCAGTGGGGGAAAAGAAAAAAATTTTATACACGGTTCTGGAACAATTGAATGTACATATGGGAAAAAACTGAATTTTGAATCCATGCACAAGAAGTAGCTATTGAAGGATCATCGATCCAAATATAAAAACTAGAGCTATAAAACCTCTAGAAGAAAATGCATGAGAAAATCTTCATGAACTTGAGGGAAGCAGATTTCTCTGACAGGGCTCAAAATAGACTAGCCATAAAAGAAAATACTGATGAACTGGGCTCTGTCAAACTCTTAAAAAGTCTACTCACCAAAAGACCACCACTGGAAAATAAACTGGCAAGGCAGACTGTAAATAAATATTTGTAATCCATATACCTGACAAAGAACTTTCATTCAGAACATATAAAGAGCTACTACAAATCAATAATAAAAAGACAAAGAACCCAATTAAAAGTGAGAAAAAAGATTTAACTAGACATTTGAGAAGAGAAGATTCTGTCCAATAAGCACATAAAAAGGTGTTCAATATTATCTGTCAACAGAGAAATTCAAACGAAAACCATAGTGAGATACCATTTCACATCCACTGGAACAACCACGAATATACTAAGTGTTCAAGAGGGTACAGAGCAACTAGAACTCTGAGAGCTTGCCAGGAGGAGTATAAAATGGTACAATCATTTTGTAGTCATCTCTGCCAGTTTCTTATAAAACTAAACATACACATACCCTATGACTAAGCAGTTTCATTCCTAGATATTGACCTAGGAGAAATGAAAACTTAAATCCACAAAAAGATGTGTGCAAAAATATTCTCAGCAGCTTTATTCAGAATTGCCCCAAACTGGAAACAGCCCAACTAAATGGATAAACAAGCTGTGGTATATTTCTACAATGGATTACTGCTCAGCAATAAAAAGGGATGAACTACGGATACATACAACAACATGGGTGAATTAAAAAAATTTTTTTTTATGTTTTATTTATTTCTAGGAGAGAGAGAGAGAGAGACAGCGTGAGCAGGGGAGGGTCAGAGAGAGAGGGAGTCACAGACCGAAACAGGCTCCAGGCTCCGAGCCGGCAGTCAGCACAGAGCCCGATGCGGGACTCGAACCCACGAACCGCGAGATCATGACCTAAGCGAAAGTCAGACACTTAACCGACTAAGCCATCCCGGCGCCCCTAGTCTTTAGGATTTTTTAAATATAAAATCATCAGCAGAGATAATTTTAATTTTTCTTTTCTGATCTGGTTGCCTTTTATTTCTTTTTCTTGCCCAATTGCTCTGGCTAGGATTTACGGTGTTATGTTGAATAGNGACTCTGAAACAGGCTCCAGGCTCTGAGCTGGCAGCACAGAGCCCGACGCGGGGCTCGAACCCACGAACCGCGAGATCATGACCTAAGCGAAAGTCGGACGCTTAACCGACTAAGCCACCCAGGCGCCCCGACATGGGTGAATTTTAAAACTATTTTGCTGAATGAAAGAAGCTAGACGCTTTTAAAATATTCTACTGTATGATTCAATTTATATTAAGCTCTTGAACAGGCAAATTTAATCTATGTGAAATCAGAATAATAGTTGCCAAAGGGGGGGGGATGATTAGAAAGGAGTACTAAAAATTGGGGGGAGGGTGATCAAAATGTACTGTATCTTTTTTCAGGAGGTGGTTACAGACATGTATGTATCAGAGCTCATTAAACTCAACCCTTAAGACCTGTATACAGCTTAACTGTACATAAGTTCTATTTCAATAAAAGCATTACCCCCAGCCCCTCCCCAAAACCCCATGTTGGTGCTACTGTATTATACTGTTATTTATTATTTTCATACGTGGTTGTCCACTTTAAACTTTCTGAGATCCCTCGGCAGGACCCCCACAATACTTAAGATTCCGTATTTGTTGAATGAATGAATCGGTAATACCCAGGCAATAAAGGGGAAAGGAAAGGTAAAGAAAAATTAGAGTATGACATGATCCACATTTCCCCTGTTTCCATTTTCCTGGGAGTCAACACCATTTCAAATGCAGGTCCCTGTCTCCCAACACAAAACAATAACCCAGTATCTAAGACATCATGCTTTTATTTACAATAAAAGAGGAGGCAAGGAAATAAGAGAAAGCTTTTGTCCCCTGTATTTTGTGGTAACACCACAAAATTATTACTGTTTTTTAACTCTAGTGAGATAGACCAAAAGACATCTGATGAATCACCTTTTCATTCATAAAACCCTGCTTGTATCTTTCATCGCTTTTATCCTCTGAGAATAATAGCAGAGAAACAGTACTTGATGGGCCTGCATTATCAGACGCTATTGGAAAGGTCTAGATAAGAGCGCTGAACCACCTATTAGTATTCTGCATGCAAACCCTTCTCTATAACCCAGAGTCATCCGTTTCCTGGCAACCCTCAAAATTTCATTCTCATTGAATTGCTAGATCTTTATCAAAATATAATTATAGCCTTAATTTGAAAGATAAATTTTGATTGCCAGTGCCATGCCCAAAGGAAGAAATAATCAGGTGGGAGAACGCTTTGGGGCAATTGTTAACCATATAATCAATGTCATGAATCACCCATCCCCTAAAAAACAACAACAACAACAACAACAACAACAACAACTTGAGGAGGGGAAAACTTTGTGAGGGGTAGAGTGAGGAGGGAAAAATCATTGAGTCATCAGACTGACTTACGACCGTTATATTATGTTTGCTCATTTTCTCATATTGTTGGTTTAGTACTTGTCCTCTCTTCCCAGCTGGAAGAATTTGGGGAAGACCCATGCTGGGTGTCCTGCTTCTTTCTGTGTGTGTCCCCAGTGGCCCACCCCGGAGTAGTAAGTAACCCGGTCTACAAGCCCCCTATCTCGGTCAGGTTCCCTGGAGGTAGACTGTGACACAGACTTTGCCTGCCGAGTGAGCAGCTCAGAACAAATGCGTTTGGTATCAACACCTACGGAGGAACTAAGTGGGACCGGGCAGAGAGAGATGGGAGAGAAGTTGGGCTGTGACACAGTTACAAGCAAGGCTCGGCCAGGCCCCGGGAGGAGGTCTGGAGCCGCCTCGGCCCTGCAGAACTGTCCCGAATTGAGGCAAGGTGACCAGTGATTGGAGTGGTGCTCACCTGGGAAGGGGTGTGACCTTGGGCAACGGGGCTCTCCTCACCCAACGGCCGTTCTGGAAGAGGGACTTGGCTGCGAGCTGTTAGCCACCGGTGCCCAGCCCTGACTGGTGTGTTTGAGTCCTGACGACGAGGAGGGCCGTGGGGGTGCAGGCAGCCCCCACCCTGCAGACTGAAGGGCCTGGGAAGCCGCTCTGAAATGGAGCCCCGAGGACTGCACGCGCCAGGCCGGGGCTGCAGGAACGCAGCTCTGCCTCCAGAGGCAGCCAGGCGCTCCCATTGCGCGTGCTGTCACCAGGCAATGTGTGACTTGCCGGGGACGAGTAGATGGAGATCAGAAATAGTCCTGTCTTCCGACGCAATTGTCATGCCACTGACTTTTCAGAAACTAGTCTTCATTTATGTCTGAGGGTGGATCCTGCTTCCTTGTTCAGCACTGACACCTTTGAGACCAAGTATGGGAGGCGCAAGAGGAGCCACACACCTCCCTCCCCTTGCCTGCGCGCAGCCACACCTTCAGCCTCGGTGTTTTCACGGGCAGAGATGGTTTGTTAGTTTGGGGATGGAGGAAGGACCACGCATACGTAGCAATCCTTCTCCACTGGAGTGAAAGGAATGGATGTTGCTTAACCTGTACTTTACTGTAGAGTCGGCCTCTCCCGAAACCTACAAGAATCCTCATATTTGTAAATCCAGCGGCTTCTGAGCTCACTACCGTAAGGGCCCGTCTCCACAGCACCGGACCTTCATGACCGCGGCTCGTTTCTCTGTCCTGGCATCTGGGTGGGACCTGTGACTTGGCCTCGTTCCGTTGATAAAACAAGTCACAGGCCCAGCCTTGAGAAGGCCTGGAAGCTTCTGCCTTAGCACACTTGGGGACCCTAAACCGCTAGGTAAGAAGTCCAGGCGCCGGAGCGACTGTGTGGAGAGGCCGCTTAGAGAGGGGAAGTGCCAAGACAACACAAAAGGAAGACACTGCCAGCCCTGCACCCCAGCCGAGCCTGGCCCCCAGGTGACACGCCCCCCCCCCCCCAGGAACTGCCCAGTGAGCTCAGCCCAGACCACAGAACCTCAGAACCTTCAACCAACTCATTGGCTGTTGCTTCTTAAGCCAATAAGCTTTGGGGGTGATTTCTTATGCAATGATAAACAAAACAACCCCAATTAGCAATTACCTGGAGCCACGGGACAATGTTCACCTCCCCCCACCCCCACCGAATCACCAAGGTCCCTTTTAACCTGGCACTGAAGAGTCCTTCCCTCAGTTGATGGCTGCCTTTCACAAGGAAGCAATCTTTTTATTACTTCACAGCAGTTACTGCCTACCTGGTAATGAGTAGGCCAAAAATTTTTTAAAGGGGGAAAAAAAAAAAGCCTCACTGGGCTGTCAGAGCTGCAGGTTGGGGATTGGGCTTCCTCAAAGTAGCACAATCCTGGGTATCAATTTCATATGCTTGGGGCTCAAATTCATGCCTCAGCAAATTTATAAGTGACTCCCCATCATGGACCTTCAAGGTCACTCAGTGAGAGAGGAAACTCGGAATATTAAAGCCTGAGTATCGGGGTCTACATTGACTGGACACACCAGAGAGGGCTAGACACGGAGGCCACCAGGTCGGAGATGCTGTGTAGTGAAATAATCCAGGGCCAGATGCTGGAGCCAAACTGCTTGGGACCGAGTCCCAGATCGGTCACTTGTTATCCATGAAACCTTGGGCAAGTTCCTTAACCTCTGTGCTACAAAGCGAGTATAATAACCGTCCCTAGTCCCCAGGGTTATTGTGAAAATTAGATGAGTTAATATATGTACAAGGTATAGACCAGTGCCCTGGCTATTCTAAGCCCGACCAAAAGGGGTCTGATACTTAAGAACTGGGAAAAGTCTCACATGGATTTCAAATAATCTGAATAGCCGTTTCGAGTGATTATACACAATAAAAGGCTATCTAGAGACTATCTATCAGCTTTCTGAAACTATATCCTATGTAACTCGTTCTGATTCTGGCCTTGCCATAAACTAGCTGTGTCACATTGGGCACGTGATTTATAACTTGAGGATAATGACAATGACCCTGCCTAAAAAGGCTAGACCAGAAGGTCCCTCCTTGGAGCCTTTATATCTCTGTACCTTTCCAAATCCCTGTGAGACAGGAAAGGGCAGGTGGAATTACCACCATCTTAAAGATGGAGATCTGTAGCTAGCTACCTGGCTTGTCCAGAGCTAAACCCAAATCCCAGAGTAGAGCTAAAACAGGGTGTCTTTCATACCGGGTGGCTTATTGCCATGGCACAGACTACATTTCCCAGTCACCCTGTCAGGTAGATGCGGCCACGTGATTAAGTTCCGGCCAGTGGAATGTGGGACACTCCTCCATGCCCTCTCCATCCCCTTCTGGTGGCTGGGTGCAGAGCAACCCAGGAAGGACTCCAAGGCCCTATGGGATCGAAGAGCCACAAGAAGGCGGAGTGTTGGGTTCCTTGTCATGAAAAGCCACAAGTTGATTAGACGTTATGTGAAAAGAAATAATCTGCATTGTGTTGAACTCCCGAGATTTGGGGCTTAGTTGTGATGGTATTTGTCCTTCTGTGACCAACATGCTCAATGTCTCTAGTTAATGCCAATTCAGGTTCTGAACTGCGAGAGGAAGCACCCCCTCCCCCCTACTTTGGTTTTTCAGAGCAAAAGACCACGGACATCTTTTTTGCTACAGGCAGATCAAAGTTGATGACATTTCTGTAAACTCTGAATCCCAACTCTTGGTCTTCCCATCTACTCTTCTAAGTGGGCCAAAGAGTTAGCTACTGGTGCTCTGGGCCCTTGGCTACCTTGAATCAGCAGCAATTTTGCATCTTCTGTAGAGAACACAAAGATGCTGGGAACATTTTAAAGATAAACTAGCAAGTGGTTTCAAGTGTCTACTAGATGATGGATTTCTCCGAGGTGCTTTCTGTTCCCTGGTCCCCTCCTTCCCCCAAATCAGGTTCTCTATCTTAATATTTGCCCAGTGATTATATTCATGATCTACAGAAAATAAAGGTAAAATGTTAAGATCAAAATTCACTTTGAAAAGGAGGAGAGAATGACCTGGTAGGTTTTATCCTGAATAGAGAACTAATGGTGGGGACTCACACCTTCCTTCCTAGACTCCCATGCCCATCAGTTTGTTTCTTTCACCGTAGAAAGTTAGGCATTTACATTTTCAGCAATCGCCGATGCATTTTTGCAAAAATAAAATACCATAGTTCAACCAATCAAGAACAGAGGGGGGCTTTTTTCCTCAAGCTGGACTTTGCCACCTTTGCTTCCCAAGAAAAAGTGAACGTGGGTTTCGAAAATAAATAATGGGAGAGGCTTAGCAGGATCTCAGGATCCATGAGCCACAGGAGTAGACCTGGGTTTACATCCCCTGGGACCACTAAGAAGTCCTCACTGCCTTCCTGTCTCCATTCCATGTGGTACCTTCTCCATCAGCTGGGGGGTGGGGGGCTCCCTTTAGACAGATGGGTGTCTTTCAATTAGGAGGACGAGATTTGTCACTCAACTGTCCAGGGCTTTCCATCTGGAAAGGAAAGAGTGGTATCCCAGCTGCTATGTGCACTGAGGAAGTTGGTATGTGATTTAAGTGCCACCCTGGACCTTTGGGTCCCTCTGTATTCTGGGCCGGGATCCTTTGGGGGGGGGGGTGGCCTGCTGGCCCTTGAAGCACAGAGGAGGAAGCCCCATATATATGGCCAGGCGGACCTCCTAGGGAATGCAAAGCTGCAGATGCCCAGGGCTGGCACGGAGAAGGGGTCCCTGTCTGGGCTCCCATCCCCCAATCTTGCAGCCCAGTTGCTCTGGGCCTCACAGAGGAACGGATCAGCCACTGCCCCTCTCACAGAGACCAGCACCACAACGCCCCTGCCCTGCCCTCAGACTGGACATGGAACAGTTCTGAGGGACGCGTGGGGCCGCTCTCCTGCCGTCGGGGGGCCCCAAGTCGGGCTCACCCTCAGGCAGCTGGGAAGGGAGACCCCAGTCTTGTAAGAGTGGGGTCAAGGTAAGCTGCATCGCCAGCCGCGAGGCTATTTTTAGATGCTGTTATCTTTGCCTTGCTCACAAGCAGCTGTGGAAAACAAACTGGTGACCAGGAGGCACAAAACTGCAAAATAAAAACCTCGTAAAACAAGAGCTCCCCAACTCAAGAGCAAACCGCACGACGGCTACAACACCGTGCACCATCATGGCCGGTGCCGCTTCGCCTTCCCCCAAGGGGGCACCAGTCCGGCTTTGCTCTTTTACTGCCCACACTGGCCTGGCCTGGCCTGCCCTGGGCTGCGGCCCACCAGCTCTGGCGGGGCGCTCCAGCCAGGCCGCCCCACTCGTGCCCGCAGACGGTGACCCAGGCGGACGGGTGTTCCGAGGGAGCAGGCGCAGTAGGGTTAACACTGCCACAAAAGCACGAGCTCCAGCTCTCTCTCCTCTCTCTTCCAGCTCATCCTGATAGTCCGCTTGCCTCGCGGCATCACAGCCAGCTCCATGACAGTGAAACCCCTGCACAGGCAAAATGTCACCCAGCACCAAGGGGCAAGGCAGAAAAGCAGGATGGAACACCTCGCTGGATCCGCGACCTCTCCCCAGCCGTCAGGACTCGCAAAGCAAAGCGCTGAGCCTCACGGCACACTCCCTTTCACAGAGCCCTCGAGTCCCCACGCCCCCTGTAGGAAACCCACCCTCAGCCCCTGCGGCCGCCCGCAGCTGCCTCCACTCAGCTGGTAAGGGCCCGGGTAGCCGCGTGGAAAAGTGCCGCCCCGCCCCAGAACCCGAGATGAGGGGTGAGGAGGCGGCGGCAAACTTCAAAGCTGCAGCTGCAATATGCTTAAAATAAAAGACCCCAGAAAGCCAGAGCAGTTCCCCCTCGTCCCTCAGAGCTCTGCGCGGTGCACCTTGACCGCCCGCTCACCCTCACTCTGTTCTGCCAAGGGGAGCTGACTCTCAGACCTCGGCCAGGGGCAGGGAGGGAGGGGTAGATTTCCTCTTAGGCCGGCGCGCGGAGGGGCTGCGGCGCTTGCTTCCTCCGTCCCCAAGTTCACCCACCACCCAGAGGTGGGAAACGTTAGTTTAAGATGATGTCACCTGCCCTTACCCCTTCCCCCCACCGGGCTAGTCCCATCTCACACACACCGGAGTGGCCTGGGCTGCGAGTCGCGGAGCATCCCGGGGGGTTGCGGGGGGGCCCCGCGCCAAGGCTAGCCTCCGCGGGCGCCTGCTCAGGCTCGGGCTCGGCCCTGGGAAGCCCGCCCGCGCATCGTTCCGCCGGTGCAGAGATCCTACCGCCCGTGCGCCCTGGGCGCGCCGCCGGGCCCCGCGCCGGCTCCCCGGGAATGCGGCCGTCAGGTGAGGTAGGCATGCGTGCCGGCTCCGCAGCGAAGCAGCAGCTGGCTGGGGCGCTGGGCTCACGATCTGCCTCTTCTCCCTCTCCCCGCAAAGGAGAGGCCTCTCGGGGGGCTTTCCAGCGCCTTGTTGCGTTAGGACCGCATTCCTTCTTCCTTTTGCCTTTTATCTTAGTTTCTCCTTCAGATGCAAAAAGGGAGATCGCAGGAGTCCATGCCCAGCTCCAGCCTAACTCTGTCCACAGGCAGAGAGAGAATTATGAATGGATGCTGCCTTCTGATGAGGAAGTCGACTGGGGAGGTCTCTGCGCACGGCGCGCGCGCTCCATCAAAGCCGGGCCATTGGCCCCTCCACTGCTTCAATGCTGCAGGCTGAGGCACCTAATTGACCACTGGGAAATCAGGTGCCGGGAGACCTGGGCGGGACGTAGCCCCAGGGCCACGCTGAGATCAAGCGCCTTGCCGGTGTAGACAGCTTCGATTTACAGCCCAGTGAATGGAGGGGACTGCGGCAGCCAAACCTCCCGGGCAGCAGGCACGGTTGCACCAACGCTCTGCAGACAACCACCCGGCTCCGTGAACATCTCCCGGCTCCACTGGGCTAAAGTGGAACCTGCTAAAAATAATCTGTCCCCTGCCGCCAGCCGCAGTGAGCTGCAGGACTCAGCCCCCAGCCCCAAACTCGGCGGTGCGCGGGAGCGGGCCACAAAGCCAGCGCTGTGAGCTTAGACAAGCCGGGGGCTGCGGAGGAGCCTGGATCCGGATTTCTAGTACCTGTGCGTCTCCTTCTCCAGTAGCGCGGCCGCCCGGGCTGCGTGTTACTCATGCCCCGAGTGGCAGCGGGCTCGGCACATCACCAACAGGCTGGACCGACCGCGGCTGCTCAGCACCGCACCCCCGTGGCTCCCTTCTCACCTCCCTTGTCCCCGGTCTCTGACCAACAGCAGAAGAATCAGAGACGCCGCCGCCGAGAAGACCGTGCCAACTCCTCCAGCCCCGGGGCAAGAAGGAAGACAGAGAGACTGGCACGGAGCCTGTGCCCCGCGCGTAACCGGACCAGAGCAGCCCGCAGACTGTAACGCTGCGTCCCTTCCCCCTCTTCATCCCCGGTCCCCGAGACCTTGCAGACTCGATACAACTCACTCAGCTCAGGCTTAAAAACACTGCACAGACGACGCCTTCAGAGCCATGAACTCCTCTCCAGGGAAGGGTGATTTACGAAGCCAGCTATGGGGTCGAACCAGGGCTAAAAACCACGGCAGCGTGTGCCCAGGCCCGAGACTGGTAGCTTGTAGATATAACAAAGGCATGCGGAAGACAAAAGGCCATTTCGGGCCACTGCAACACTTACGGGGTCTATCCTAACCTGTAACACGGGAAGGACCAGTGAGGGAAATTACCCAAAGATGGCTTGTGGGACACAGTTTGGGGTAATCTGTCTTGATGCCTTGGAAACCCATTTCAGGAAAACTTGACCATTTTCTGGCCAGGTCATGTTTTCCAATAGGGAGGTTTATGCCCTGGGCAGATTTCCATGTGTGGGCAGCACCCTGTCCATGGGGCCTGCGACTCCTCCATAATTGACAAATTGTGGCAAAACACTTGACTTGCCAAGGTCATGAGAAATCACGGGGTTTGCATGTGCATGGGGAGGGCACTTCCTAATTGGCATTACTCTGAATTATGATTGTGGTCACGTGAAATATCACATCCAACTCCAGTTCGTCTGGGTTGGCTGCTCTCTTCTGACCCCACTCACACCAAGCTCCTCAGATGGCTGCCAGCCACCAGGGAGGATGGGGAGTCTGGGTGGAGTCCCCCTGGGAGACAGAGTGTGCCTAGGACAGGGGGGTTGAGAAGGGAGGAAGTGGCGTGGCCACTCCCCCCGTGAGGCTGAGAGCCATGAACCCCAAAGTCAGAGGGGTAGGTGGGTGAGGAAATGAGGCCGTCAGAATGAGAAGTGTCAGAGAAGCAGGAGACCAGGAGGTTAGGAGGGCCCTGTCTCAGAAACCAAGGGACAAAAAGGTTTCACGAAGGCAGCATGATCCAGAAGGCCAGATGTCACGTGAGAGGTACGTGGGAACAGCTGTGCCTGCCAAGGGCAGACCTGGGCCCCTTAGACTTCAGGAAGGGCTGACAGAGTAGAAAGCATGGGGTGGGTGGGATGGCTGGTCAGAGCTTCTGGAAAGTAAAGGGAAGTCTTGCCCTTACACTTGCTCATCAGAGGATCAGTGGCACCAGGACGGGAGAGAGGCACGCAGCAAGGTCTGGACATCTGTGTGTTAACCAGCTCCCGGCCCCGCTCCACTCGGGACACTGGAAGATCTCAGGCCCTGAGATGAGAATTTATGTGTCGGTGAGCAAAATGGCCACCTTCTACGGCGATCCCTGGCAAGATCACGGGGAGCTGGTGGCCAAGTCACTAATCATACATCCCAAGGGTTGAACTGCGTTGCCCCAGGTTTTCAGGGCTGCTCCATCGAGGGAGAGCCTTGGCAGAACTCCGTAAAGCAATGGAAAGGGCCTTGTCTTCCCCTCCACAGTGATCTTTACAAGAATGAGGTTGTTGTTAACAATGACGACGAAAATAAACGATAGAACTAGACTGTATGTGAATAAAACTTTAGCAATTCCCATGGTGTAGATGAAAATACATGGGCTTTTATCCCAGCAAGACCTGTGTTTGAATCCTAGCTCCTCCACCTCTTAGCAGTGTGGCCTTGGGGAAATCATTGGACTTCTCTGAACCTTGGTTTCTTCCTTTGTAAAATGCAAACAATAACACCTAATTTAGAGGGTTGTTAGGAAGAGTCAATAATAGATATAAAGCAGCATGGCGGCGCCTGGTGCATAATAAAAGCCCAACGAAGGCAGTTCCTCCCTGACTGCTGGAGGTCTCCCCCCCCCCCCCCCCCCCCCCCCCCCCCCCCCCCGCACGCTCATATCCTAGTTTTTCGGGGCTCCCCATCCCCTGTATGGTGGTTCGGGTACCTGACGCTTCCTATGGCTGAGGGGTTCAAACAGAAGCACTTATCGAACATCTCTTAGATGCCATGGACTGAGCTAGGCGCTGGTGGGGAGACAGCAGAGTCTGGGCCCTGCTGGAGCTGGCATCCTGAGGGCAGAGGCTGCATCCCGGTCCATGTGGGTATCCCACTTGTTTCTACTAGAAGCCAAGGATGCTGGGTCTCAGGAAGAAACGATGACAAATGTGTCCTCCTCCAGGCCAGTGTTGACCTAGAGCAGGGATCGGCAAACTCGTTCTGTGAAGGGCCAGAGAATACATAACTTAGTCTTGGTGGCCCACGCCATGTCTGTGGCAACTAGTTCACACTGCTGTTGTGTGTAGCTCAGAAGCAGCCACAGGCAAGGTGTAAATGAATGGATGTGGCTGTGTTCCAATAAAACTTTATTCACAGTAACAGGCAGTGGGTGAGATTTGGCCCACGGGCCATAGTTTGTCAGTCTATGATCTATACTGTGGCTCAGGACATAAATATTCCCTTTACCTGGTATTGCCAGGAAATACAGAGGTCTACGTAGGTGATTTTGCGTGGAACTAAAGTTTATGCAACCACGGCAGTTTTCCGAGGCCCCTTTTATTTTCATGCTTAGTGTATACTTTCCCTGGAAGAAGCTGGCTAGTCGGTCATTGACCAACCTGTCTCCACCTTTCTCCTGTGGCCAGCCTCCCTTGTAGTTCGGTATAGCCATGTAACAGTGCTGGCCGTGGGACATGGGCCCGGGGAAGTGTGCCCCCGGGCCGGGCCCGGAACAGCTCCCACCCATCCCTCCAAACACTCCCTTCTCTCCCCTGCTGGCTAGACACAGATGCTCTGTGGGGGTGCTGGAGCCCCAAGACAGAAGGAGCCTTGGTACCCAAACGACCAAAGGCCGACCTGCATTAGACTTCAGTGGAAGTGAGGAATAAGTCTGAAATTGTTGGGGATTTTACTGCCGGAATTTAGCATACCTTGAACAATCCGCTTTCCTATCTCTTTAATCAGATGGTACAAAACACAGTTTAATGCTTTGGTGATTACTTAGGGTCTTTATTAAGAAGGCTTATTATTGGTCTCTATGGTAACACATTGCAAAATGTCCTTTTTGGATTTCCAAGCTCTTTCCTTGATATTTAGCTCTCCACTGCCATTTGCCTCTCACCCTCCTTCCGGCTCCTTCCCCACGGTCTGGCTCCACAGTGGGCTGAGGAAAACAGACACCACGGTTGGGCAACATCTGTTCATTAAACAAGAGTTACTAATGGTCTGAGCGAGAACCCAAGTGAGGTTCTGAATAAAGCCCATGGGCTTGCTGGCAACTATCTCACAGCCTTGGGAAGTGCCCCCTTCACTTACTTTCAGGCTTAGAGCTATGTTTCAGAGCCGAAGCTGCTGGAAGCCTAGCATCTCTGGAATCGGTGGGGCATTTCAGTATTATCAAGCTTACACATTTTCAGTTTTTATACTAGTCATCTTGGAGGAGTCCATAAAAAAGGTTCTGGTTCCATCCCTTGACATTCATGAGCTATTCAGCTTTCAAAATACTGCCACTTCCTGATTTTTCTGCACGTAGATTACACCCATTGTATGCGCCCCAAATCTGTTTCAAACTCCCCACTCTGCTTAATTATTTTGCAGACACCAAGAGACAGTAGTTGGCTCCTAGCTTATAGGAGTGAGAATTGACTTGAAAAAGCTAAATAATTTTATTCCTGTTCCAGAGGCGGTATTACCTTTGGGTCTTGGGGTGATTTACCAAGAAAACCGAGCTGTGCTTTTGGCCTGGTCCTTGGATTATTCTGATAGGTGGGGATGTGGTCTTCTCCCAGCACAAGGTGGAACACAGGAGAGGAGTTGGTGGGGCAGATCAATGAGCTGGAGATTGGAGGAAGCCAACAGAGTCCAAATACCCTTTGGTATTTTGATTTTACTCTTTTACTGAAAGAACCAAGATGACCACTTGGTCTGTTTCTTCATCTATGAAACAGGGAGGGTGGCAATGATCTGTAATGTCTTCTCCCAGTCTGGCATTCTGGAGTCTATTGTTCTGTGAAACCTGGAACCTAAAATACTTTCGGAAATGATTTCTGATCATCAGTGCTTAGCTGTTCTTCCCATTTCTGCTGATCATTCAGAACTGACCACTCCACACATAAACTTCAGCATCTGTGAGGGCAATAATACGTTCTGTGATCTGCCCAGGGTGGGGAAACTTTTTGCCCCAGAATGACCTTGCTCGTGACTTGGAGATCCCAATTCAAAGCTCTACTCCCCACCACCCTCTCCCTATGTTTATGTGGGGTGGCTTCCCAGCTTTATTCTCTTTGGTTCCAATGCTGGAGGCCCAATTATGCCTCTCAAGTTCGCTTCCCTGAAGCCAGTTGGAAAATCCTCTTCATGGCGATGGATGTGGCTGAGCCTCGACTCCCATCTCTCCTTGGCTGCCCATTATTCTTGCTGTGGTCCTGGTCCTGCTCACAAGAGACCCCACGACTTCCAGAAGAAATCAGTGCTATAAAATGGCTCACTCGTTCATAAGGAGCTATGTGTTTATTCATATATATTTTATATCATAACAAATGTAAATTAATTTCAGGGTACAACTACCCAAGCTAGTATCTATATGGCTGCCTGTATAAAATTTCTCTCTCAAAATTCTCCAAACCATCTGGCATAAACTACTGTATTGTGACCTGTTAAAATAAGTAACAGCTGTGATAATCCCTCTCGATTTATGGTGCGCTATAAAGCTTTGCATATACTGGCAATGCATATAAAATAATAAATAAAACCATTATCATTCTGTGCTGTCTTGGTGGGAATTACGATGATTTAGCCAAAATGGAGCCCTACGGAATGCATCTGAGAAGCAGAGTTTTGCCCAATCTGGCCTACTCCAGCCCCCAGAGGCCAACTTCACTACTTAAGAGTTTGTAGATGTGTTTGAAAACCTCATCCAATATAAATGCATCCTTTCTGAGAGAACATCGTTTCCATACATCAGTGCCCAACTTCGATTACTCCAAAGCCTTCGTTTCTGAGGGTGGGTTTCCAAAATTCCACAGTATATCCAGACCAGAAAGAAAAAACCAGCTAGGCACAACTCAGAAATGTGAAATAATTTGTAGCACCGAAACAAAGAATTGTCTTGGAGTTGTTAACTTATGTAAGCTTATGTTTTTGCAATGACTGCCAAGATCCCAGGTTGAAAAATACTATATCAAAGTCATCTTTCAAAGATATGCAATATGTGGGAAATGAAAAGCCAGTGTCTGGCAGGGAAAGGGACTGGGCAGCTTTGATTCTGTGTAGAAGAGAGTTACTATGGTCACTACCTATGAATTTCAAGAAATTAGGGAGACAGAAGGAAACTAACGTGAAATGGCTCTTTACTGCATGCTGGGCGTGACACCATCATCCCATTTCATCTTCCCAACAGCCGTATGCCTTACGTATTGTTCCTGTTTTATGGTTAAGGAAACTGATGCTTAGAGGGGTTAGGTCACTTGCCCAAGGCCATCCTGTTGACACGCTGGGGAGATGCAAGTTTGAACTCAGGTCTGTCCGATTCTCAGGTTCACGCTCTCTCTGCCTCACCACCTTGCCTTGCGGACAGCTGTTTGCAACCTTCTTCTGCCATGACCCCCGTGATAGATGGATAGATAGCAGTCACGTGAATCATTCACTGTCATGGCCAGCGGCAATGATCTCCCCCTTCTTTCCCAGGTATAAAGTCTATCTGAATGTACGTGAGGGTTACCTTATTAGTGGAAGAACTCCAGATCCATTTTCATTTGTGTATTTACAAAATTCGCAAATAAGGATGTTTGGTTATCATGGTAGATTTCAAAAACAGCTACCGTGCTTGTTAGCTCATTCTCTCCCCTTCCTGTGGCCCGCAGCTTGCCAACTACCAGACACTGAATGAGGCAAGCTGAGGCCATCCGGCCCCAGGTGAATGACTAGACAAAAAGTAAGCCCCTCAGAGTTCAACGGGGGCAGCCCAGAGCAGAAGAACCTCCCATTGATTTTCAAGCCACTAACCATCGGGGTGACTTGTTATTACAGAAAAGGTTACTGAAGGAAGTTATTTAAAATCAATTCCTAGTCACATGTGAAAACAAACACTGTTGGTTGAGAACTGTTGGTACGAACACAAATTCCATAAACTGAAATGAAAGAAAATAAAAACAAAATAAATCCTTTTTGATGCCTCCAAATACCGTCATAGCTCAGAGTCTGCACACCATCTCAATTATGTCCCGTGAAAGTGCCAGTTCGGGGAGGCTCCCCACACACAGCCTTCAGTCCCGGAAGCCCCCCTTCCCGCTTCCAGTCTGGGCTTGTCAGGCTGACGTTGAGTCATATGGTTTTGGGAAAAGAATCACCAAGGTGAGTGGCCCAGAGCCACCCTCCAGAGACCATCAGTGGATGGAAGGAAGAGGAGAGATGATTTGCTGAAAGACTATTTATAAATGCCGACGCATCACCCCAGAACCCCTCCGGGAAACAGAGGAGCAATGTCACAGAGCAAGAAACACTGTGTGTGTCAGCATGTGGCGTCGGTTTTGTGATATTCAACAACAATGCTCATGCTCCTTAAGTTAAGGTACCCAAAGCCACAGGTTGGGGGAGGGGGAAGAGATGTCCCCCCTCCCCCTCCCACACACTTGGGAAACTTACAGATGGATGGAAACCCTCAAAAGGAAGAAAGGAATAATTACAAACCAAATTAGGGCCAAAGTGAACGTAGAAAGGAAGAAATAATGGTTCTCAACTTGGGCTGTACGTTGCAATTTCAACCCTTGCGCTCTTCTTAATCGCTACATTAATTACCAACTTTATTTAATAGGAAAAAATGTTCAGCATTTGGAAATCTCACCAGTTTCAACAAAAGCTGTTTCTTTTGAAGAAAATGCTGGTGAGTAATGATTAGTTCATTGTTTGGCTATCTTCGCATGTGGATGCTTGGGCTTGTTGTTTCTTATTTTCTTAGTAAATCTGGGAACCTTTGAACTTCGAATAATTCCTTTTTTCTTTCTCTCAGTGCCCTCTAGTTATACAAACACAAAAAATAATTACAGAGGCACTATTTACATCTATACATCCATGGTTTTTTTCATTTGGTATTTACAGCGCTGAGTGAATGAATTTACTTCATTTTACTTCTTGGGAAAAGTGTATGTAATGAAAGGGGGTCCCTTTTAGTTGACTCTGGCAAGGTTTTATAAGGGGCACATAAAGGAGGAGAGAGAAAGGAACCATCTTTGCAGTCCTGAGAAAACATGTTGGTCCGTACCCTAAACAGTTGTTCTACATTTGTGGTTTAAACACGTACTTATTATGTTCCAGAAAAGGGGATGTTTTACTGAGAAACTTTATGGGAGGGGAAAAAAACCCTCTCTATACCAGCATTTGCAGCTTCTCCCAGTTTGGGCTCTAAACTTACTTTCCAACAGCTTCTCCCAGTCTGAGAATGTGGCCAGGACTGGATTCAGGCTGTAAGCTGGGCTCTCCATTAGTTGCCTTCTAGGTGGAACCCGAACGGAAACTTCTAGATCGCGGCAGACATAAAAATACTATTACATGCCCCATTGGTAGGGAAGGCTTAAGGATGGAGTCCTTTAAGGACGGGGTCAAATCGAACGACAGAAAGAAAAGTGACCCAGTGGGGAGAATCCATGGTCCCTGTGGTGTCCCAGGAGCGACGCTACAGAAGCCAGGTCGAGAAGGCAGCCTTTCTTGTCAGGAGCCCTCTAACCATGTTTTATCACCTGGGGTGTGACATGGAGAATCAAGGCACGGTTTGGCCTGTTCCTGAAGGATTTTGGTTTAGAGTAATTCATTTCTAAGAAGAGGAAGGAGAAGCAGTGGGAGGTTTCCAAAGAATAATTTCGTAATAAATAGATCATGTGTTAGAAAGCTGCTTTGCACCTAGGAACTCCTTTACTCATAAATATTTCTTTTTTTCCCGTAAGTTTTTATTTAAATCCCAGCTAGTTAACAGGCGGTGCAATACTAGTTTCAGGGTAGAATTCAGTGACTCATCACTTGAATACAACACCCAATGCTCATCACAGCAGGTGCCCTCCTTCATGCCCATCACCTGTTGAAGCCATTCCCCCCGGCAACTTCCAAGAGCCATCATCAGTTTGTTCTCTATAGTTAAGAGTCTCTCAGTTTGCCTCTTTTTCTTTTCCATGTTCATCTGTTTTGTTTCTTAAACTCCACATATGAGTGAAATCATATGGTATTTGTCTTTCTCTGACTGACTTATTTCGCTTAGCATAATACTCTTGAGCTCCACCCACATCACGACAAATGGCAAGATTTCATTCTTTTTTATGGCAGAGTAATATTCTCTTGTGTATATATACCACCTCTTCCTTATCCAATCATCAGTCAATGGACACTTGGGCTCTTTCCATAATGTGGCTATTGTTGATAATGCTGCTATCAACACAGAGGTGCATGTATCCCTTTGCATCAGTATTTTTGGGTCCTTTGGTAAATACCTTGCAGATCATAGGGTAGTTCTATTTTCAACTTACTGAGGAACCTCCATACTGTTTTCCAGAGTGGCTGCACCAGTTTGCATCCCCACCAACAGTGTAAGAGGGCTCCCCTCATAAAAATTTCTTATTAAGATTTTTTTAAACTGATTTTTTAAAAGGAGAGACAACCAGGTGGTTCAGGTGTTCATTTGTCCCAGAGAGGGAACAGTTTTAGGATCATAGAGATGCAAATATCAGTAAGATTTGTAAGAATGAATTTTTCTGGCTTCTTGGGAAGGTTACTACACACGCAGGGTGGCCCGATGATGACGATGCTGGTAGAACCCTGAGAGATGTAAGGGAGAGACCAACTGGAGGCCATCTCAGCCCGCTCTAGTGATTCTAGGATGCCACTCTGTGTCTCTGGCTTTAGACTTCCTGCCCCACTCCCTCTGGCTATGGACAGTAAGCTATAAAACTGAAGCTGCAGGATGTGGGGATTTGATGCCTGATCACAGTCAGTCTCCAGCCTTAGAATGGCCCAGGGTGCATTTCTAAGTTTTTCTTTTTAATTCAGGACACATTTTCCTATGGAAAAGAAGTTACAAATGGCATTTAGCGTTCCAGGGCGGCCCATCAAGGCTTATGTCCTCCAGAGTACTGCTGGGGAGATATGCATTTGCAGTGAGAGACAGTGGAAAACAATATAGGTATCATGGCAGTGAATAAATGTTAACATAACTCAAGAAGATGGTTTTAAAAATAAATCTTGGGGCACCTAGGTGGCTCAGTCGGTTAAGCATCCGACTTCGGCTCAAGTCATGATCTCCCAGTTCGTGGGTTCAGGCCCTGTGTCAGGCCGTGGGCTGACAGCTCAGAGCCTGGATCCTGCTTCAGATTCTGTATCTCCCTCTCTCTCTCTGCCCCTCCCCCGCTCACACTCTGTCTCTCTCTCAAAAATAAATACACATTAAAAAAATAACAAAATAAAAATACTAAAAATTAATCTTAAATGCCAGTGCCCGCTGAAATATAAGACTGCCTAGAGAAAGAGTAGTCAGATGATAGAGACCTTGGGGTCTACAGCTGGAGTGGCTGCCTCTTTGAGGATTAATGACACTGGTTGTTTATTATGCCCAATATCAATTGAAAGAGTCACTCATTCCAAAAAAATAATATTTTTGAGTATCTAAAATACTCTAGGCAATATCATGCCAGAGATGAAAGGCCTAGTCCCTACTTTGAAGAAGCCCATAGAATGGCTGACGAAAAAGACACTATACTATATACATGTTCTGCAGAGGGAATTACGCATCCTCCGGAGGTACACTGTGCTGTGTCTGGGGGCTCAGGGAGCCACAGGATAGATGTGGAGGGAGCTTCCTGAACTACTAGTTTCACTCAATAGTTGTTCGGGGTGGGGAGATTATTTTAGATTAAATACTTAGAGAAGAGTGTTAATTTGAGAGAAATGTTTAGGACGATGCATAGGCTTATAAAGAAATCTTTAGATCTACAGAAGGCTGTTTGGGGCCATACCCGGCCGTACTCCTGTTCTCCGTCTCCACCCTTTGGCTCAGAGGGTACTAGTTCATTCTCTGTCCTTGGAAGCACCACTAAAATATAGGCACGCACAGCACAAGGGGTATGGAAAGGGAGAAGTGTGAATCACCCTGGGAAATTTCAGGAAAGGCTTCCCAAGGAAGGTGATGCTTAAACCATGGCTTCCAAACCAACGAGGAGTTGTCCAGGTGAAACAAATCATAAAAGCATTCTAGAGAGTCTAAAAGCACGGTCATAAAGGTCCTGACAGCGCACATAGCCTGGAAGTGGGGGAGAGAGCGCCGTGCGATGTGAAGATGCACGCAATCGGGTGTGGTGGCGATTTCAACGGCACGTGCGTTATCATCTCGAAGCACAAGAAAGGGTGAGGAGTCCAGGACCTCTTTATGCCAATGAACAGGGGCTCTGTTGGCCCAGGGCAGCTTGGTGGCTAGCTGGAACAAGTGGCCTTGGGAAATCTGGGAAAGCACAAGGTGGTGTGAAGACGGCCAAGTGTAGGAGGGAGACATTGAAAATTAAATAGGGTTTTGTAACGCCAAAAAGAGCTGTAATCATATCTGCTACTTGTTACTTTGCTCTGAAACTGTGAATGAAATTAAGTATAGTCCCTGCCAGAACGCTCACCAGGATGCTGAAGTTAAGAAATTAGAGGACAAACTCTCTCACTAGTGGAGAACACCATCTCTGTGCCAATGGACCAACACATCCAAGCAGCGATGTGGGGGATTCTGCAGTGTGACTTCTTGACCTGCGCAACCTCCCACCCCTGTTAAGCCACCGCCTTTTATGATCCCAGAAGACATTTACAACCCTCTCCTAGGAAGTGACTATTTGAACAACATACCATTGGTAAACAATGCTGAGTAATAAATGTATCGGAGACAGGCAGTCAAGTTAATCAGCCGAAAGTTCGAGAGTCATTACTGGGAATTGAGAGAGAAAGTTAAAAGGCCTAACCACCCCCCCCCTCCCATTTTCTCAAGACATCTGACACTATTGGTTCTGTCCCTTGCCTGACACCTCTTCTGAGCTCACAGTCACACAGTCTGGTGAGGGCCATCTCCGCTGATCAAATCAAAACGAAGGCTGCTTCTACTTTGGCCAATCGAAGCATAGGCCATAGCATGTCCTTTAATATGTAACCTGTGTGATAGCCTTAGAATACCACGCCTGCATTCAGTCTGGGGCCATCATTTTCAAACTGTTGCAGGCTGTATCCCCTGGTGGTGAACAGCCTGGGTTCTGAGGTCAGACAGACCGGGGTCCAAATCCTGACTCTGCAACATGTGAGCTCTAATCCTGGGCGAGTTATGTTCATAGTCTAAGTGTCACTTCCCTCATCTATGTTACAAGCAAAATAACCGTGCCTGCATCAGAGCGCTACGCTGAAGATCAACTAAGACAGAGCAATTAGCACAGCCCTGCCAAGCACATGATAAGGGGACATTAGAAGGCCTTTAATATTAACATACTGGTTTTCCCCAACCACTCAGGCCTAAAATCCCCTGGCCCCAAATGTCAAGGGACAAGCTCCTCTCAAACACAGGGTACTGATCATTTATGATGCAAAAGTACTCAGCCTTCTATCTTAACTGCCACACTCTAGGAGAAATAGGTTTCGCTGCTTCTTTCTGGAAACATCTTTCCTTTGTGAATGAATGAAACCATTGGAGGAAAAATAGGTTAATAGGAAAAAAAAAATACCCCGAGTGAATGTTTTTTGAAGTTGCTAAAATAAGTTATGGGAAACAAGAGACCCAAGAGAAATGGCAGCATAAACGATCGGTTTTATATTTACATCTTCACTCCAATACCCACCCACTACTGAAACTAAGCCAGTGTATAAGGTGGTATATTGGGACACAGAGTAGGGTTCAAAACATCTTTTGATACTCAGTTGAGTCTGCTTTCATTCTGCGGGAGGTGAACTGATATTAACCAAAGCATGCCAAGATATGAAAGATGAGAATCGGCCTCAGAAAAAGTGGGGTAAGAGCAGAGGGAAAAGGGTTTTATTAGCAGTGACTGACAGCATCATTTGTCTCCAAGGGACCCTGAAGGCTCTGCTCACACACCTCTGACACCACCTCCTAATGATGACGCTGAGGAGGAGGAGGAGGACAGCAATGGCCGACACCAATTTGGTCCTTGGCGTGGGTCTGGCCCCGCGCTGTGTGCTTTATTTGCAGGATGCCGCCCCTTTGCAACAAGCCTATGAGATCTTGCAGAACAGCCTGCAGCTGAGAGACAGAAAACCCCAGAATGCTTCTCCTGGCTAACTACTTCCTCCCAACCCATCAAAGCCTAGCTCAGATCTCACCTCCTTCAGGAAGCTTCCTTCCTTTCCCTCTTCACCTCCTCCATCCTGCATTCTGTTTTTCTCTGATTGCTTTGAAGCCTGTTTCCTTCCTCCCTCCCTCCCTCCCCTTAAAGGTGTAGTCACACACACTAGGTCTGACTACTCTCTCACCCAGCACCGGTTGGGTCTCTGGATGTGGCAATCATACCTTAAAGGCAGGGAGAGTCCTCAGTTTTGCCTCAACTACATGGCAGGGTGGAGGAGGATTCCATACCTATAGAATCTGATCCTGACCTAGACATCTATTCATTTGCAATGAACTGGAAACTTAACCAAGTTTCAGATTTCAAGTTATTTTCTACCAGATTCTCTTGGACCAAGGGCAGCGAAACATTACTGTCCTGCAAAGAGCCGCACGCACAAGAACGCTGGGGAACAGGAAGTCATTTTTTGTCATTGAACTCGAAAGCTTCCCTTCTTATATGAATCAAGGGTGTATCTTATCTCCCAGTTATTTCTTCTGAGTCCATCAGTGGCTGGACTTGCCTCCCTCCTGTAAAGGGAGAGGAGACAAAGAGAAGCAGAATGCTATTTGGCGGCAAAGAACATTTCTCCCCGGCAGAAAATGGAGTGACTTTTAGCTTATCTGCTGTCACCTTGTTAATGTGATCATTGTTCTTCAAAATAAAATCTCCTCCTCTTACCCATGATGTCTTTCGTGTGGAAAAAAAAAAACTTTTTAAAGCAGCAAGTAAGAGGGGCAGAACAGGGAAAGAAAAGGCTAATCAAGAGAAGCTACAAATCAACCTCTTTCCAAGGAAAAACACCCAACACATAATTATCTTAATTCTCCCAGGTGCCCATTTGCCCGCTTTCCAAGGTAAGTGTGGAAAGTACTAGAAACCTGTGGCTTCCTTCATTAGCCCTGGCTTTCAGAGCAGAAGCTACAGGCCTGCATCAGTTGGGAGGGGTCATTTACTGTTCATTTAAGCCACGGGCTCGGTGGCTGTGGACATGTGCCCCTGGCCTGTTCTCAAGCATATCCTTATTTCACAATTAATCATCCGGCTCTAACTTGCTGGTGAAAGTTTCCAGGGATAAAAACTTAGAGGGCAGAGGGAACCCAGTTATTAATGGCCAAATGCCATCCATGGCAAGCATAACACAAAGACGAGGCAGAGAGAGAAGAATGATTTACTAGCCTATTTTGAAGAATAAATCAAAACTTCCTCTTTGCTCCATTGTAGGGTGGGGGCAAGAAAGGGGCAAAGAACATTCCTGAGAGGCCTCCGCTCTTCAAAGCAGAGGAAACACTTGCATCTCTCTCCTTAGTGGAGCTTGACATTTGGCCTCGGGATGCTGAACAACTCGTTCTGTGCTGCACTTGTAAGAGGACATAGCTGAGATCAGTTCCATTCTGCATCTCCTTTCTGCCATTTTGGGAGCCACTGGTTGTCACCACACTCAAGGTCAAGGAGTTATAGCCAAACGCAAGGCCAGCACCCCTCGGGAGAGTGGAGTTTCTCAGTATTCCTGCTGAATCAAAAAGAGGCAGCCGGGATGAAGGGGGCCAGGCTACCCAACAGGGTATTCAGAAGCACAGGTGGACTTCAGGGGAGTCTAGAAAACTCTGCCTTGAACACAGACAAGTAATCTCCACCTAAGTTTGCATACAGAGGGGTTGTGCAGGATAGAGAGAGTGTGGGCAGCAGACTACAGTTGCTCATAGCTTTGTGAGGCCTTCCCCGTTCCTAATCTTACTATCTCCTCGACCTCCCTACCCAGTAGACTTAGAGAAGGTGAGAATCAACTCAAAGCAAATCATCTTTAATTGTATGCAAAATATTGGCTCTGTAAAAAATGTTTCACTTGTTTTTAGAGACCAGGTACTTTTTTTTTTTTTTTTTTTTTTTTAGTTTTGAAGATCAGCAGAGTGAGCTCTATCATGTTCTAAAAAAAACATAGATAAAACAAAAAACCTGCAAGCAAAAATCTACCCTGAACTTGATACATCTTTTTTTTTTTAATTTAAAAAAAATTTATTTCTGAGAGAGAGACAGCATGAGCAGGGGAGGGTCAGAGAGAGGGAGACAGAATCTGAAATGGACTCCAGGCTCTGAGCTGGCTGTCAGCACAGAGCCCGTCGCGGGGCTCGAACCCATGAACCGTGAGATCATGACCTGAGCCAAAGTCGGATGCCCAACCACTAAGCCACCCAGGCGCCCCAAACTTGATACATCTTATTTACCCTAAGAGAATCCATCCGGAGTCCTCTCCTCCATCAACCTCACTTGGCTTGCCACACCACCCCAGGAGAGAGAGGTGGTCCCTCTGTCGTGTGGATGGGCCCTGATGTACCACGCCCAGACTTTCTGGTGCTCGCAGATCAGTATCGTCCTGACCTGGAAGTCCCCAAGGGCAGAACTGTGTCTTAGTCATGTTCGATGCCTGCACCTGAATCCGGTGCCCAGCAGAGACACTGCTTCCTAAAGCTCAGCTCCCCAGATGCTGCCTCCTTCCAGGCCCTCCACAGCGGAAAGCTGGGAAAGAGGCTGGGGCTGGGACAGACAGCTCAGATGTCCTACTGACGGATGCACCCCCCCCCACCCCCATCCCCCAGCCATGAGACAGAGCCTAGGAAACTTTGGAAGAGTTTTTCAATGGTGCATTTCTGTGTTGTGTTGAGTTTTTTTCTGGCTGGTCTCAGCACGCTCAATCCAGTGTCACACTTGGCTACGTGCCCTCCCCGAGGTACGCTGTTGGTATTTTCATGTCCCATCTGCCAGTGCCTCTCGAGGACGTCAGGATGAGTGGGTTGATCCAGAAAGGACACCCACTGTCCTGGCCCTCTGCCTAGGACATGCAAACAGAGAACAGCTTCCCAGCCACGAAATTTTGCCTGTGCCCAAAGCATATTATTTTACATAAGATTGTCATCCACAGCTACGATGGACTGAGCAGCTACTATGCCAAGTATCTTGCCTGCATTCTTTCATTGCATCCTCATTTAAAGAAGAAAAAAGCTGCTGCAGTCACACGATTGCTAAACGGCTGAGTAAGGATTCGAACCCAGATCCAGACCACACCAAAGCCCATTTTCCCCATACCATACTGCCTCCCCAAAACCTAACTATCTAGAGGATGAAACTCTGAACCATAAGCCCACATAGTAAAACCAACGGAAATTACCAAAGCTGTATTCCTGAGGTACGTGTATAGCTCTCCGTATTCAGACCTATCTTTTAAACTAATCATTCAATTTAAGAAATGGAAATAAGGTTTAAAATCTCAAGTAGGTGAACACAAAATCTGATAATTAAAAATAGTAAGTACCCCAAAATGGATAGAACCGATTCTGCTCTAAGATGGTGGCAGCCTACACCTTGTTTCCTCCGAACGTGGAGTTCTCAGGAATAAACTAAGACGCTGGAGCTGATATTCACACTGGTGTGAAAGTTCTGCTCCCGGGAAATATGAATGCCCAGAGAGCTGGGCGTACACAGTGATAGGAGCTGTGGGTGGCCCAGACCCCGACTGTGGGTTGGCACAAGGGTCCGGACACTGAGAGCTTGCCTGATCACCTTAAGCGACTCATACCTGCCCAAGCCCCCCGGACGCTGCAGGCTGACTGCTACAGGAGCCTGAAGCTCGGGTCCCATTCCCCACTGTTCCAGGGGACCACCACACTCGTCCTTTGAACCTTATCAGCTACAAAATCTAACATTTTTGGTGCATGGCTGGGCCTGCCTCCAAGTTGGGAAGATTCAGCGGGGGCTGAGGAGGAAAGAAAGCAGAGTTTTATTTTCCCCTGAATTATTCCTATGCTTATAAGGCAATCGTATGAAACAATTGTTCCGTGGCTTTAAATCTAGTAAATAAAACTCCCTTTGAGACTCTGGTTTGAAGGATGGGGAGAATCAGAGTAACTACTTTGTTTATGAATAAACACACACCCAAAACTATACCGTTTCTATAATGAAACCTGGTGTAGTAAAATTTGTGTCGAGGCAAAGGCAGTCATCTCCCCACCCCCCACCCCTGCTTTCATCGTGCCGAATGCAGTATCTCCTACATGGAGACATCGCTGGTCTCCCTACTTGTGAACTAGCTATCCAGAGTCAGTGAGGGCACCGTGACCTTGCTGACACTACACCAGAAGACAGCCGAACTTATCAAGTGCCAGAGCTCTGAGAAGGTTGAGCCCTCCGCCACAGAGCCCTCTAACCCTCCTTACCCTCCCTCGCCTGCCGGACACCCTCATACCTTAGATCTCCAACTCTCCCAGGGAAAGTGGGTCAAACTGTTCCAAAGGCCTTCTTGCCATCTTTCCCCTTACTCTTGGACTGGAAACTTCCGGCCGGCACCTGGAGGGGCTTCATCGCTTTGGGATTCCCTCTCATTACTTAGCCCTTCGGGTCTGATGACTAGTACTTGGCTGTCGGACACTTTCTCCGGAATCCACTGATCCTTATGCAAATGGGTGAACGTAGGACTTTAACTGTCTCACTCGGTTTCCTGAAGGAAACTGGGGGTTCGAGTGGGAGTGGAGTTCTTACCTCGTACCTCAGTCAGTGATTCTCAGCCCTGGCGGCACACTGGAGTCTCTCTACCTGAGGTGCTTCGAAAAAAGCGCACTGATGTCTGGGTCTATCCCCAAAGATCCTGACTTAGTGGGTCTGAGGTATGGCCTGCACATCAAATAATGGTGTCCATCATTACTACACGTGGTATCAGGGGCTTGGATTTGAACAACTTCTCCAGCCCCAAATATGGATACCATGATGCCCTGAAGAAACTTCCTGCCGGAAGCTGCCTGGTCCACGGGCCTTCCTCTCCTAAGGGATCTCACGTCACCAAGTAGGCACGAACCAGGGTCCCCTCACCACCACACCTGGAAAAACAACTCAGAGGGAGTGTTCCCAGATGCCAGGGCGGAAGGACGCTGGAGCCGGGCTGGGCCGCGCGCAACCCTGCTGGCAGTGGTGAGGCCCCCCGGCTTGGCCCTGGGAGCGTGCCCAGAGCGGGGACCCCAGTCTCCACAGGGACAGTGCAGGCAAGTGTTTAATAAGCTGGGTTGGCCGGGCGAGGGGAGTGGCAGGCCCGCCGGCCACCACGGGGGATCAGCGTGGAGTTTATACAAGAAAGGCATTGTCCCTAAGGTCCACGAGCCTGAGCTCACACAGGAGGGCTGCCCCCCCCGCCCCCCTGCCCCCCCCCCCCGCCGGAATGAATCCTGCAAATAGTTCACTACTTTCCAAACAGGGTTCAACTGTGGGCCTGACCTTACGCAAGAAAGGCGTATCATGAAGGAGGGTTTAGAGGACCGAAGAAGTCAAGGCAGGCTCTCGACTGGCTTCAGGCCATTTCACGTGGAACAGAAGCTAGAAACCAAAGAACTGGGGTCTGAGCACTCGCAGTTCAGCGCCACTTGGAGGCCACAGGGAGATCCGGGAGCTCTCCCTAGGATTCTCTGGATGAGGGCAGGACGCTGAGGAATTCCAGGAAGACGGGAGGGGTGGGCGGGCCAACGGAACAGGCAGGCCCCTTCCCGGCCACCCCCCAGGCCCAGCACCCCGCCCGGGAGCACCCTGACCAACCCGGTGCGCTCCTGGGCTGCCCTTGGCGCCCTCTGGATGACATGCAAGCATCAGAGTGCAAGCAGAGGAGACCCAAACGCTCGCCCTCCGTCTTAAGCGACCCAACACCTCGGAAGGCGCGCCAAGTTGCACACTCAGCCAGGCACAACAAGTAGCCCCACGTCCCCAGGCTTCGGTGGCGCTGACCCCAAACGTGAAAGCCGGCCGTGAGGGTCAGGCACAGCAGCCCCTCCTCACCCCTGTTCCGGTGAGAGGGTGCGGTTCTGCACAGAACACACTCCTCCTTCCCCCAGCGCGGCCCCTCTCCCGCCCGCCTGGCTTCTCCCAGCTCCCTCCTCCTCCGGCCCCAGGGACCACTGCGGGGGGGCCCCCCATACCTGCATTCTCAGGCACGCAGCAGGCCAGAGGCATGCTTGGCTTCCCACTCTGCTCCGTCAGGGCCAGGGCGGGCCTTTTCTTTCCTGCAGAGCCCTCCCCGGACTCCCGGATAGCTGAAAGCTGATCTGCTGAAGTCGGTGGGCAGAGCAGGGGGGTGCAGGGCGATGGAGGGCGACCTTCGTCGAGGAGGGTGGCAGATTTTCACAGGACATCTGCGCTGCCTCCAGGACTCCCCCCGCCCCCAGAGGGGGAGATGGTTTCACCCAAGTGCTGGGCCAGCCGCTAATCCCTGGGGGTTCACTTGACTCCGGGGCAGCCTCAGACACACCCTGTCTCCAGAGGAGGGGCTTAGCACTTTCTTTCCCAGCCCCGCACGAGTTCACAATGCAGTGGGACTTTTCTAGGGCCTCGCGCAGCTCCAAGTGCAGCAGGCCAGGGGTCAGCAACATCCACATCACCGAAGAGCTAACTGAGAAATGCAGAATCTCAGGCCCTGTCCCTTTGATAAGCTCTGCTGAGGGCCACGTGGCTATGGAAACCATTTGCACGCTGCCAGAGACAGGAAACTGCACAAATACTGCCATCCAGGAAGCCACGGCCACCCAGCCAACTGTCCGGGCGTGACAAGGCGTACAGCCCATTCCACCACCACATGGCTGCGCCACCCCCTGCCCCCTGTTCTTCTCACCAGGCTGGGGCTGGTCCCCTCTGCTGTGAAATTTTAGGTCGGTGTGAGGGTGAGCTGTTCAACAGGCCTGCAAATATTTGCACACACTGAAAGGATGGGGGGCAGGATACAACTGGAGTTTGCTCTTTTCAGGTTGCAAATCAATTTCTGATCCCCTCCCACCCAAAACACACACACCACCTGTATCAACACGCTCGGTTCTCGTGATGCCAATAACAACAGTCAAGTACATGGCAAGAATACTCGAGCCCCCTTGCAGACATCAACCGTTCTGGAGCCCATTCAGATCGTCCCATTGGCAAGAAAGGGAGAACTCAGGGATGCCCACAGCTTTGCTCCAATAGCTTTTATGTCATCGTCCCACCTGAGCCGAGCAACTGAACCCATGAGCAAAAGCTGGAAGGGTAGACAAAAGGAAAGAAGAAAAACTAATGGCATGTCACAGAAGAGCTTTGTCTTCCAGTCCAGAGAGAACACTTGAAATAACGAAGAGTGAGGCGGACAGACAGGCTTTCTGCTCAGAGAGTCGCCAGGGCTCTACCAATGCCATTGGCTCCCTTAGTTTGAGGTTTCCGCTCTTGAGTCATGTGGAATAGGAGCCAGAATGGGTGACTTCATTTCTGAAGAGGAGCTGAATGGGCTGAGGTTCTGGGAGGCATTAAGACAGTCCCAATCAACACACAGTCTGGCTGGAACGTTGGAGAAGTGACCCAGACTGAATTTTCAGCCTTCCAAGCATCCGTTAGTGGCACCACCCGATGGCCTGGCCATTGCCTCAGATACAGCTAATCGCAGCGTCCCTGCCTGTGCTACCCTCACCCCTTCACAGAGGGGCAGGGCCCTGCTTGAAGGAAGAACCTAAAGGACCGGAGAGAAGGTGGAGGAAAAGTCAGCCAGGGATGAAGACAGAGCAGAGAGAAAGCAAAGAGGGTGGCCCTGAGCTTTCCTGGGATTTGTGCGGGCTCCCAAAGGCAATCATGGTGGGCTTTTGAGTAGAAAACCAAGCTAAAACAGTATTTACAAATGTTCTTCAGATGCCCAATCTCGCCTCAAACAACAATCACTACTAAAAAGGCTCTCACGAATGGAAGGAAATGATGTCATTGTTTTATTTTCTATGGGAAGTCATAATAGTTTTTAAAAGGTTAATCTCCTTCTCAGCCCTGCTTTTTCCCTTCCAGTGACCCCAAGCTGAAAAGGAAAAATATTTGCACTTGGTGTTTAAAAACCACAGTGAATTAGCTTTTGTTGTTCATGGCAAAGCCACTATTTAGCTGCCCAGAATCAAACCAGATGTCAGGGAAGAAAGAAGGCCCCGCATCCTGTGAACTTGCCTTTCCCCTTTGCAGTGGGGCCGACGAAAAGGCCCGGATGGGAAGACAAAATGGAGGGAGCTCGGTGGTCAGCAAACCCGAGATGCGGTTCTGACGCAAGCGGTGGGAGTTGTCTGTGGGAGTAGCATGCCAGAGCTCCGCGACTCGGGATGCCTGACGCCTCTTGGCTTCCAGAAGTTTCTACTGTGGACACAGGCCAGCAGCACTGTTCCCATAGGTGCCAGAGACCAACGTGAGCAACAGAGAAGCATGGAGCAAAGAATTAGGAGTTGGGGGCGGGGGGGGGAAGGTAAGAGACCAGGAGGGCTTGCTGGAACACTACGTCTATCAGAGAAAGGAAAGGGAAAGGGAGGGAGGGAGGGAGAAAGGAAGGAAGGAAGGAAGGAAGGAAGGAAGGAAGGAAGGAAGGAAGGAAGGAAGGAAGGAAAAAGAAAAGAAAAAAGAAAAAAAAAGAAACCTGAAAAGAAAAACAGTAAGTTTTCTTTCTGTGGCCTTCCAGGAGAGTATGAGGAGTAGATTATTATTCAGTCTTGTTTTTCTTTAGCACACCACCCACCACAACTCACAGCTTATATTAGGCAAACGGGCGCACACACACAACTTCCTACAAGGCTGTTGGTTTCTGTTTGCTAAATCTAGCAGCCTAAGAAAGCAGGAAGTCCTCTCTACACTGAGACCCCTTTTACCCCCTCAACAAACATTTACTAAGCCCCCACTTCGCTGAGATACTTGGGTGATACCGGAAGGCCTGGGGTGCTATTCCCATCCATGAGAACTTTACAGCCTACCAGGAAAGACAGACATGTTCGTAACAACAATCACAATGGCACCATTTTCCAAAATGTAATCATGTGCCGGTGACGATACTATGTAGTATCTTATTTAATCCTTTTAATAATCCTGTGCATGAAGTTTTGTCATTCCCATTTTACAGATGAGAAACCAAGCCTCAGAAAGTTAAGGAACTTAACCAAGATTACACAGCTATTAAGCTGTAAAGAGTCTTTGTCTTTATCACTGATGAAGCCCATGGGCCTAGATCAGTGCCTGGTACACAGTAGCTGCTCACTAAATATTTACTGAATGAAGAAAGCAGCTGGGGTGCAGGGAAGGGCTCTCTGTGGTGCCGGAGCTGAGCTGTAAAACATGGCTAGGATTCATGCAAAGAAAAGGGTATAGGCACACCAGGAAGAAAATAGGAAATGAACAAATGCACCTCTATGGAAACATACCTGTTCTACAAAATTGCAAACAAGGGCAGGAAGGAATAGCGCTTACGAGAAGGACACTCAAGTCAGAGACATGGGTCCTGCCATGGCTTTACTGCCTAAGGTTGCGTGAGCATAGCCAAGTCCCTTGGTTTCTCCGTGCTTCATTTCCCTGATCTACAAATTGGTAATAAGAATATTACCTACTATGGCAGAAACTGTTAATTTCCTACCAAACCTTCCATGTTTCCTTCTCTCGTATTGATAACACCTCAATTTTTTAAACTGGGTCCAGTGGCATACAACCAAAAGGCTCCATGTCCAGGTCTCCCTTGTAGCTAGAGGCTGCTATCTGGCCAATGAGATAAAAGCAATTGTGGTATGGGATTTCTAGAAAGTCTCCTTAGAATACAAAAATCAAGCTTCTTTCATCTGCCTGCCTGGGCCAATGTTGTGATCCCTGGAGCTCCAGTAGCCATCTTGGACGGCCAAGATAAGGGCTATAATCTACTCGTAGAACCCGGAGCCGGAAGGAGACTTGGTCTCTCATTACTGCAGAGTCTCCATACCAACCCTGGACTTCCTTTAAACTGAAGAGAAATAAAGTTTTATCTTTTTTAAAATTTATTTTGAGAGAGAAGGAGAGGGAGGGAGCGAGCATGAGTGTGAGAGGGGCAGAGAGAGAGGAAGAGAGAGAGAGGGAGAGGGAGGGAGGGAGAGGGAGAGGGAGGGAAGGAGAGAGAGAATCCCAAGCAGACTCCGCACTGACAACACAGAGTCCAACACAGGGCTCAAACCCGTGAACCGTGGGATCTCAGGTCAAGATCATGACCTGAGCCGAAATCAAGAGTCAGACGCTTAACTAACTGATCCACCCAGGCAGCGCCCCAAAAGTTTTGCTTTTCTGAAGCCTTTGTTTACCCAATGGATATATTTACCTCAAAGAGTTGGTAGGAGGATTAAATAAGAGAATGCAGACCAAGTAATTAGTCCTGGGCCTTAGACATAGTACGCATGCAAATCTAAGCAATCATGTTTTGTTGCTATTCTTATCACTATTATCATGATTATCGTTACAAAATCTAGAATACTCCCTTATTTGACATTAGGCTGCACCATCTTCATTCAGTTATTTAATTAGTCAATTTGCTTAAAATTCCTCAGAATCATGCCTTTCACGAGAACATATCCACGAGTCTTCCTAGGACAGGGTCCCTGATAACAGAACAAAATATTTCTCTTTGAATTTTATCACCAAATTATCCATACAACCAATAATACGGAAAAGCTAGGCCTGTTAGTGAAAGGCTGTTGGGGGAGTGTTAGTACATTAACACTTCTGAGCATGGAGACGGGGAAGCATTAATTAAATTCTAAGTTTGGTCAAATATTCTGTCTTGGAAAGCTCCATGGCAACTCAGTGCCTCAAAAAGTCTCCCCTTTCCCAACCAGACAGATGTTTTACAGTTCAGGGCACACAGGACAAAAATGTAAAGATACAATTTGCTCAAAAAGTTCTGAGAGTCAGCACGGTATGCTAGACTTCCAGAAATTTGCCAAGAATTATGGATCCTTTTACTTAAATCTCAGCTTCTTAGGGTCTTTGACAGATTGTGTAGTTTGTTCCTGATCAATAAATGTTTCTTAAAAGATCTAAGGAAAGAGATAATGATGAGCTAGAACGAGTGGTCAAAGGCCTGCTATCAAGGATCCACTTAGGAAAATTCCAGTATCTCAGGTCCCACCCTAGACCCACTGAATCAGAATCTGAAAGTAGGGCCTGGGAATCTTTTTTTTTTCTTTATTTTTTTTTAATGTTTATTTATTTTTGAGAGAGACTGAGTGCATGCAGGGGAGGGGCAGAAAGAGAGGGAGACACAGAATCTAAACCAGGCTCCGGGCTCTGAGCTGTTAGCACAAAACCGATGCGGGGCTCAAACCCATGAACCACGAGATCGTGACCTGAGACGAAGTTGGACACTCAACCGACTGAGCCAGCCAGGCGCCCCATGGGAATCTCATTTTTTAAAGCTGCCCAAGTAATTCTGATGTGCAGTTCGGTTTGGGACTGTTCTCCAAATCCTCCCCTCTCCCAACTCTCTCTTGGGTTGGGTTACTTAGATGCAAAGTGTAAGATGGGGATTCTTGTTCATGTGATAAACAGAGGGGGTGCTCTTGGCAGAAGGGGCCTCGGTACTCTTGTGGCTGTGCTCTCCACGGAAGCCCTAATGTCTACACCACCTTTGCTGAGTTAGCCCAAGTTCCCCTTTTACAGAAAGGGTCGTGGAGAAGAATTTGAACTCTGCAGGAAGGTTTTCAGAATCTGATATGGCCCTTTCAGCGACCGCGGCTCGGCTGGTACACCAGATAACCAGTGCATCTGCTGGAGTGATCATTTGCATGCTAAATTGTGCCAGGTCTTGGCCCAAAGTCAATGTTCCGGAACCGTTCTCAGTTCCAGCCATGCTCACTCACAGACTCCATAACGTAAGTGACTCAAGGCATTCGGCCGCCTGGTGATCTGTATCCTCTCGCTTCTCCCTTGATAAATGAAGATGCAGGCCACTGAACTTCCCTTGGCTTATATTCCCGATGACTCCTAAATAGGTCAAATTCCTTTGGAGACTGGCCAACAGCTAATTTCACATTCACCACTGACCTGTTTTATCCCTCTGGTGTTTCAGGAAAAAGACGGGTGAGTGCCTTTTCTCCCTGTTTATCCGCGTGCCCGTCCCCTGGAGGAAAACGTGCAGCTTAGGCCACTATGATTTGTTCAGAGCTACCACCACGTGTCCATAGCTACTTGAGCTCGCCCACTGCCCATCTGTTGGATTCCTGAACAGATGTGCACGTGTGCGGGAAATGAGAGCCCCAGCAGGCCCTGGCTGGAGCCGCCTTGCCCCACAGTGGGTCCAGCCTCCGCCAGGCTTCATGCCAGGGCCTGTTGAAGTGGTCATCGCCACATGGTCAAGAAACGGGGAGCCCTGATGATAAAGCACACCCCAGATCCCCATCTGTCAGCTGCTTTTCATCAGGAGATCGGCCAAGTAGCATTTATGTAGCACTCTATCCCCTGACAGAGCCCCGCCGCTACTGAGTCTCTGCTCTCATCAAGGAAGGGCCACCATTTTGGTTGTTTGTATCAGAGCAGAGAGAGACCCAGGGAAGGAAGCCGAGAAGGGAGGAAGGAGTGAAGAGTGCTGAGAAAAGGGAACAATAAGCTTTCCCTTTGTGGTCCATTCAAATCCAAGAAGCAGCTTAATACTTCCCACCAAAGTCTGGAACTGGAAAAATAGAAAACCCAGGCCTGACTTGACTGCCTCTCCAGAAGCCTCTCTGTAGCACTGCTTGCATGTCACTGTGAGATGTCAATCCGCCTCTCCGTCCCACCCCAGATGTCATCATTTGTTTTGTTTGGAGACATTTCGTTGTTTTTTTCCCTTTTCCATCAGACGCTGAGAAATATGTGTAGTGGAGTCTGCCTGGCAATCTGGCCCTACTACAGAACAGAAGTTGTGATTCTTCACAGGTTCTCCTCGCTCCACCTGCTCAATCTAAGGCCACCATGTAGTGAAAGTTTCCTCACGGTAACAATATACTATCGACAACATTAGTATTCTGTTCACTCAACAGATATTTATTGAGCACCAACTATGTGTCACTCATTGTTTTAAATGCTCTGTATGGACTACTTCAGTTAATTCTCACAACAGTTCTGTGAGGCAGATGCTAGTATTGCCTCCATTATACAGATCAGGAAACTGAGGTGCAGATAGGTTAAATAATTTGCCTAAGGCACTGGAAGTGGTAAATGGTGCCATCTGGGCTCCTAACCACTGGGCTGGTTCACCCCAGTGATAGAGGGTAGGGAACGCAATATGCGGCCTCAGAATGCACAGCCTCCTCATCGCCCATTACTCACATCCCAATCCCAAGTCAACAGTGAAGCAAAACCAGAATCGAAATCCCAGTTCCCCCCTGTCATTTGCTTTGTTGGGTGTTTCAGGAGGAACATTCATGTGTAAATGCAGCTGTGTGTGTGTGTGTGTGTGTCTGTGTGGGTCTGTGTGTAAGTCCATGAGCGGCTCCATACATGTACCCCTGGGTAAGACTTTCCCTTGAGCCTGGATAAGGAGTTCCCATTCATAATAACACTGAAAGCAAGATTCTAACCTCTCCACCTTGCATGGCTCCCCACTGCTATTTCTACAAACTGGGATGGGAGAGGCACTTAACATGCCCTTCTGGCTAAGAACCTCACCCTGGGCCTGAACTGCCCCTCAGCACCAGAACCTTCTCCTTGGCAGGGGCTCCAGTGTCAGCATGAACAATTACCAAGGTTCCTCAAAAATTTTTTTAAAAACACCATATGATCCGGGGCGCCTGGGTGGCTTAGTCGGTTAAGCGCCCGACTTTCGCTTAGGTCATGATCTCGCGGTTCGTGGGTTTGGGCCCCGCGTCGGGCTCTGTGCTGACTGCGAGCTCAGAGCCTGGAGCCTGTTTCAGTCTGTGACTCCCTCTCTCTCTGACCCTACCCTGCTCACACTGTCTCTCTCTGTCTCCTAGAAATAAATAAAACATTTAAAAAAAAAATGCCATATGATCCAACAATTCCACTACTGGGTATTTACCCAGAGAAAATAAAAACACCAATTCAAAAAGATATATGCATTCCTATGTTTATTGCAGCATTATTTACAATAGTCAAGGCACGGAAGCAACCTGCAGGCCTAATGATAGGTGAATAGATAAAGAGGACGTGGTGTTCACACACACACACACACACACACACACACACACACACACACCCCGGAATATTACTCAACCATAAAAGATGATGAGATCTTGTCATTCGCAACAACACGGATGGACCTAGAGGGTGTTATGCTAAGTGAAATAAGCCACGCTGAGAAAGACAAATACCATATGATTTCACTCCTAAGTGGAATCTAAAAAAACAAATGAATAAACAAACAAAAAGAATCAGACCTATAAATACAGAGAACTGATGGCTGCCAGAACGAAGAGGGATGGGGGGGAGTAAGCCAAGTAGGTGAAGGGGAGTGGGAGGTACAGGCCTCCAGTTATGGAATAAGTCACGGGAAGAAAAGGCACCGCACAGAAAATACAGCCGGTCATATTGTAATAGCGTTGCATGGTGACAGAAGGTGGCTATGCCTGGGGTGAGCACAGCACAATGTATAGAGTGGCTGAATCACTATGCTGTACACCTGAAATTAATGTAACATTGTGTGCGTCACATATACTCACATAAAAAAATAAATGACCAGGTACCTGGATCCCCACAGAGAGTCCAAAGACAAATTCATTCAAACGCAGATGTTTTAGGAGGAGGGACCAGAGTCTGTTAAGCCGCAAATAGAGCCCTCAAGTTCCCATTTGTATCCCAAAAGGACTCAAAACCATCCACAACTCATTTGACCCTTGCTCTCACCAAAGTGGAAATGCCTCACAGTGCCCTCAGCGTTAGCCTCGCCTGCGGTATGTGCGTTTCAATAGCAATCCAGGCCTCATGCTGGTAGGATGAACCTGGGATAGCGGAGTCATCGGAGTCATCGGTATCAGTCAGCAGGTGGAAGAGAATTTGGGCATGGGACCGAAGGGAGGCGAAAACATCACCATCGGGTTTTCTATAGTTCTAGAACCAGCTAGCACTGGACTTACGATTGCTCGAGGACTCTAGCAAAAGCAACACCAATGTTACCCAGAAAGGGCAAAGAACATTAAAATGGTCTCAAGAGCAAGACCATTCAGGGACGGAGAGACAGTGTAAGATGACCTCAAGGTCCTCATAGTTGGAACACTCTGGTTCAACTTCCCCCTACCTCCCATCTTTTGCGGACTCTGACTCCTTTAGCGTAGGCGCTAAAGGAAAGGCTTGGCTTCCCCAAATCCAAATGTAGTCAAGATGGTCGAACAACTGCTTCCTGAGTTTTGTAACTGCTGACTCTTAAGAGGTGAGTGTTCTAATGAAGAGCCTGTCGTGCCTAGCTAGTACTATGCAGTCCCGGCTCCTCTGACACTCTACACAGGGGACCTGGAGACAGACAACTTAGAGGATCCAGGTCAATAAAGAGCCCAGGAAAAGCTGAGTCTTCACATGTCACCAAGCATGAAATCATTTCAGCCAGAATGGTGCTAGCCCTCACTGAGCTCCTGATGGATGTGAATTAAGTTTATTTAGCTTGGCTACCTCAGGTAAGGAAATTCCAGCAGCTTTCCAGTTCCTTTCAGATTTATTTGAAATGACATCATGCACTCAGATGCAGGATTCTTAAATGAGTCCAACATAAGGAGAATGGATATGGTGGGATAACACTGGCTCAAAGCTTAAGCAGTCAGCTTGGGTATAGGAGAGCATACGAAGGAGATAAAAGCCATTTCTCATTTGTCCACTCAATAACAAGGATCAGACACGTGACCAGCCACAAAACCCGCAGTAACGGGACCGAGTGGTTTAGACTTGGAATCCTCGTCTTTCATTTTGGGAGTCCAAGTAAGAGATCCCCTGATGTATAAAACGGGGTAGCGTTTCATTGTCCTGAATTTGAAATGGTTTGGAGATGATGCAATTCACAAACAGAATGAAGTCTTTAATGCTTTACAGACTTTCCTGGCCTCTCTCCTTTGAAACCTGTCAACTCGCTTTTGCTGCCTTCGACTTTTGATGCTAATGTCAGTGCTGTAACTCTACCCTGAGTGCTCTGGGCCTAAAATCTCATTCCACTGCTTCCTTTCCCTTTTGGAAAGCATACCAATGAATCGAGACAGGAAGACATAAGGCAAGAAAACTACTTTATCTTTCAGACACTGATGTGGAGCTCGTCACTTAAGAACTTAGCAAACTTGCTAGCGCTCGGTCCCCACAAGCACAGCAGCCTGGTCTAAGTCTTTCCTGGTGTCACCCCATTCAAGACCCTGCCCTGTCCAATCAGAGAGAGGTCCATTCCAGGGATGGCTGGGGACAGTGATCTACTTCGCAGCCATATCAGGAACAATGTGAGATTATACTACGTACGTGAGAACGGCAAGTGAGAAAGCCCTGTGAGCCAAGCCGAAAGGGAACCTGCCATTGCTAACCGTGGCTGCAGAGCGATACCCCCACTCCCAGCTTTCTGTCACGCATCCTAACCAGCCTACAAAGAAAGCCACCGTGGCACCAGTTGTTTAGAAGAATCACGAGTGTGATTAACTTGTCCTAATCAGCCTTCTAAGCACTGAAGAACCAAAGGAGGGGATGGATAAGGAAAGCAGAGAATAAGTTTAGGTCTGCTCTGTCCAATATGGCAGCCAATTAGCCATATGTGGTGACTGATGTCACCTTGAGCCCTTGAAATGTGACTGGTGTGAATGAGGAACTGAATGGTTTATTTCACTTCATTGTAAGTCATTTGAATACGGACACTCCTTTCAGTTATCAGAAGAACCTGAATACGTGAATCTACTTTTCTCAAATTTTTGTGGAATTTTATGAAATCTAAATACAGCTACTAAATATTTCAAATTACATACATGGCTTGCATTATATTTCTAATGGCCATCGCTGGCTTCCAGTGAACAAAATCAAAACGTTTCAAATTGATGTTTTTACAAACAAGGATTACAAAGTGTTGACAAGAAACTATGGGTTTTTAATCAGCTAAGAACGGAGTTAAGGTCCGGTGACTTGGAGTGAGTTAGCCCCCACCCCCATCCCGCCCCACTGATTGGCCCAGCTTGGGGGTATCTGCTCATTGGAGGTTTCCATGGTGTTCTAGAGCAGTGGCTCTCTAATTTGGGGCAGAGGGTCCCTGAGAGCCCTTGAGGGAACCTGTAAAGTCAAAATCATCATCATAATGATACAAAAAGACTCCCTGCCTTGTTTACTCTCCTCTATCCTGAGAAACACAGGACACCACAGCAGCTAGAATACAGAAGCAGACACGAGAAGCCAGTGGACTTCTAGTAAGCCATTCTTCTACCATTTTTGTCTTGGAAAATACAGTTATGTTTCCAAATATTTCACTTATAAACATGCGACGTATGTAATGTACAGTATGCATTTATCACTGTTGATTTTGATTAAATTACCAAGCAAAACTTTTTTACCTCTCAGTTTTAATTCCTAGTATGACGAACATGGATAGAAGCCACACGAACTAAAGCTCTTTGGGGTCCTCACTAAGTTTTCAGTGTGGAAAGGGGGCCCGAGATCTACAACTTCAAGAACTGCTGTTCTGGAAGGGCTTGTTAGCAGGTGCCCACCTCAGACACCCAGCTGTCCTAGGGGTCCTGCCTGAGGCTTTCTCTCATGCTACATGACCGTTAGTGAGAGCCCCACACCAGGGACAACCAAATGCTAGTGAGTGGTGGGCTGGCGCTCTCACAGCGTGGAAAACTACACGGCAACAGGAACAAGCAAGCCACGCCTAGAGGCAGCAGCATGTGTGAACCTCAC
Source organism: Hyaena hyaena (assembly GCF_003009895.1). NCBI lineage: Eukaryota > Metazoa > Chordata > Mammalia > Carnivora > Hyaenidae > Hyaena > Hyaena hyaena. Next base: position 3,968,070 of record NW_024080712.1, on the reverse strand, counting down.
ACGCAGAATGTTGGGTAGGAGAAGTCAGCGGGCACCTGGTTGGCTCAGCCGGTTGGGCGTCTGCCTCTTGATTTCAGCTCAGGTCATGATCTCACGGTTTGTGAGTTCGAGTCCCCCTCTCCCCCCCCCCCCCCCCCGCCAGTCTCTGGGCTGACAGGGTGGAGCTCACTTGGGACTCTCCCTCTCCCCCTCCCTCTCTGTCCTTCCCCACTTGTGCTCTCTCTCTCTCTCTCTCTCTCAAAGTAACTTGTGCTCTCTCTCTCTCTCTCAAAGTAAAAGAAGAAGATGACGATGAAGAAGACAACAAAAGAGAGAGGCGAGTGCAGGCTCTACGACTGCATTCTTATTAAGTTAAAAGTCAGGCAGATCTGTGGTGTGAGAAATCAAGGATTTGCCTTTGGGAGGGAAGAAGAGGCTGATGATGTTCTAGGTGTTGATCTGGCTGGTGGGTTCAGGGGTGTGTATGCGTTTTAATCATTCAGGGATCCGTAGGATTCAGACACTTTCCCGTGTGGATGTTAGACATCACTCAAGCGGTTTACAAATCAAATATTAATTATTATTTTTATACCATGCTCTGCTAGGCACAGGAGATGCTAAAATAGAATTTTCAGACATCGCTATGGGTTCTGCCCTCACATCAGTCCTCCTTAGAGATAAATAATAGTAGAAAATTTAATTTGGTGGTGGGCAATTTGGGGTAGATTAAGTTTGGCTTGGAAAGCACAACGATTTTTTTTAATTCACTTGGAGGGTCTTTATTTACTTAGAACGCACACCTCTCAGTCTCTGCCACTCCTTCTCGCGCACCGCTAGCTCCGTCCCACGTTTAAGCTACCTGCCTGACTCTGAAGGCAGTTGGGTTTGAGGCCTGTGACATAAATGATGATCCCAGAGGGGACTGGAGCCACTGTGTGATGGAGACCCAGCTCATCGTACTGACAGTGATGGCCACGGAAGGGTGCTGACCTGAGCAAGAAGAGCACGGAGGGTGGAAATGAGCTCCTGCCAGGCCTTCTGGGGGAGACGGTAAGGAGACAGATTGAGAGGCCAGGATCTGTGACGAGGGCACCACCATCTAGGGGATATGATATGACGTTGCCAGTAGGCCCCCGGGACAATTCTCCAGTCAGTCAGTCACTCTCTGCCATCTCTGTTGCTCCCAGTACCCGAGCTTCCTGTCAATCAGGACTCGTACCTGCATCCAGTTATTCACACAGGTTTCTGTGGGGCTTTGGAAAGACCTTTCAGAAGACCCAGCACCCAAACCCCAACCTTCACTAGGAGTAAGCTACAGCTCCTGACGGGGCCTTGGTTCTACCTCCCACCCCCGCCACACACAGACCCCTGCTCGTGGAAGGGCTTCACAGTCGGGCCTGGCTCCATTACCACAAAGGAGGGCGGGAGATGTAGTCTGTCACGTGCCCAGGAGGAAGAGGAAAATGTGGACACTGGTGAGCAGTGGCTGCCTCGGCCTCAGGTTAATCCCCTTCTTCCTGCCCGGAGAACCAACACCGCTTGGCAGGGGCCAGAAAAGAGGCCCAGTGCCAAGCGTGTCTCTGCCCTGGCATCAGAACTCACGTGGAGCTCTCCCACGCGCTTCGCCTCCGGCTCCAGGGTTCCAGACTCCTGGCCCTCTCAGACCTGGACTAATTCCAGAGCCCTAAATTCCCGGCCAGCTGGACTCCAGTCCCCATCACAGCTTCTGTCCTCTGGGATCCCTGTTCTGGGCCTGCTGGCTAGGCCACCCCTGCTGCTGACTGGAATCGCAACCTATCTCCAGTTACCTGGTTTGCCCAGTGTACCCAGCAGCCCGGAGGCCTGGGTCCCACAGGCCTGTCGCCCCCTGAAGTGGGATGACAGCTGCCTGAGGTCCTAGGACACGATTTCGATTTCGTGTGGGAGGCCCTGACCCCGGCCCTTTGCTGGAGGAGGCAGCGTTGCCTCAGGACGAGCAGAGAAACGTGGTAGGCTGTCGTCGTAACAGCCATTTTCTCTCTAAGGCACTCTGAAGTGTTCGCTCAAATACCAGGCCTCCCAAGCCCACGGTGGCATTTAGAAAGGCCTCAGCTGGATAACTGTGCACCGGAACCTGCTTACTGGTGGCTTCAAAACCAAGACACATTCTCTCCTCCTCTCTCTAAAACTCCGAAATCTCTCCTGCACTCAGTAAATGGAACTGGGGAAACCAGAGGAGGGGGTGACACGGGTTTGCGGAGTAGGACCTCCTCACGTCTACGCCGGAGGCAGGCATTCAGATGTGCTCGGTCAGATGGTCAAGGTTTGAAACCGAAACAAAGAGGGAGGTTTGTGTGTGTTTTTAATTGAAGGCGAACAGCTGCGGCCCACCCAGCCTCCACAGGGGCCGTGTGCAAAAGAACAAAAGCTATTCTCTCTCAGGCATTGAGGGCTATTATACCAGCTCCTACTGCTAATTCTGGAAGAGGCCACTCACTTCACCCCGAGGGCTGAGACCACTTAGAATCAGAAAATGTTACAGCTCAAAGTATTCCTCGGTCCAATCCCCTCGTTTCAGGACTGAGGAAGAGGCGGCTGGGACCACAAAGCTAGAGGATGGCAGAGCTCAGACAGAATCCCAGGCCTGCACACTCGTCAGTAACGTTGAGGGCACGAGCCGTCATTTGGGGGCCTCCTTCCTTAGAGCTGCAGAGAAGGACTGAAGTAAGGAGTCAGACCCCATGAGAGGAAGAGAAGGCTCTTGGAGGATAAAAGCCAATGGGTAGAAGCAAAATGGAGGCCGGGAGAAGTCACGATGGGCGCGGACCAGCCGCGAGGGGCAGAAACGAATCTTGTGCGTCTTGGGCAAGGAAGCCAAAATGGGGGTCACACAAAACCAAGCGGTGAGGCTTCAGAATCTGACCTCAACCTGCCTGTCCGAGTGTCCTTCCCCTGTTTCAATACCTGACTCTGTGCTTAGATGCCCTCCTCTTTTCTCGTGGCCCAGCTGCCTACTTACCTGTCTCCCACGCCTCCCTCAAGTTCACCACACCCAGAACTCCTCAGCCCCCAGTGCGCACCTGCTCCTCCCCAGGGCTTCCTGTCTCAGGGGAAGGCACCCCCACCTCTGCTGCCAACAAGGCATCGCAATCCCTCAGATCCCCAGGCCCAGTCTATTTCCAACTGCCATAAGCTCTACCTCCCATGGAGCTCCCCAACTGGCTGCTTTCTGTTAAAACTTCTGACCCTCCCCCTCATCAGGCCTCCATCTGGGGCTTGGGTTGGGGCAGTGTCTCCACAGAGCAGCCCGGGTTCTTCCCCAAACCCCATTTTCTCCTGTGCCTTCAGGCTTTCCCACGGCCCCCACTACTCACAGGCTGCCTTCCAGACCTTGGAACCAGAGAAACAAGGCTCTCCACTAAGGGTTCTCTGTCGTATGCGCTTACCTCCCCCCCCCCCATCCCATCCCCACCCTCACCCTATGCACTCTCTGCTTCCACCACTTAAGACATTCTCCTCTTCCTTGACAGGCTACTCTCTCACCTCAGGGCCTGATAAAATATGTCCTTTTGTCCAGAGTGTTCTCCTTCCAGATTTCCATATGGCTAGCTCCTTTTTTGTTATTCAGGCTTCAGCTTACACGTAGTGGGAAAACCCATCCCCAGGAGGCCTTCCTGACTGCCAGTGAAATCCTGACCTGGGCATTTTTGATCACACTGACCTATCTGAATTTTTTTTCACGGAACGTTATCTCCCTGTGATGTTTTCTTGTTTGTATGTTGTTGGTCCGTCCCCCACTTGACTGGGACAGCCATGAGAGCTGGGCCGTTTTGTTACCTTGCGTACCACTGTGTCCCAGCACCTAGAACCAGCCTCCACCCTGAAGAAAGCTCAATGAATGTTTGGCAAACGAATGCATTAAAGAGCAAAACATCACGATCAGTCCCAGGCCATAAATCTGTCCTGATGTGGCTCTAACTGCTGCTTGTATTTTTGTTCTCGAACGTTTTCACTAAGGGGCTTGGGCCATCAATTAATTCAGTTTCAGCTCTTAAAAACTCACAGCAACTAATCAAATGAAACCTGAAAATGGATGCTGCTCTTGTTTCTAATACTGATTTGCGTTTTGATCATGGATAAAGCTAAAGTCAGTTTACTTCCTTAAGGTTCCCAATCCAGGAGTGGTCTTAATTGGTCAGAGGACCAGCTCATGAATGATCCTAAGGCTATGGCTTGTGCCTGATAACCAAAATCACCCTGTCATTCATGCCTTTTATCATTCAGCCAACAGTACTTATATGCCAAGCACTGGGTTGAATGCCAAGGATGCAACAGTGAGCCAAGTTAAAATGGCCACTGCCTTCTAAGACATATGGTCTATAGGGGAATAGAATCAAGATCAAGGGCTACACAACACCAACCAGTGGGTAAGAAGTCTGATGAAAGCACAGGGGTAGTGATAAGACTACAAGGCAGGAGGCAAGGGAGGTGAGCAACCCAGACGTGGCTGGGGGTTAGGAAAGTCTTCCCAGAAAAAGAAAAAATCAAAGCAAAAGCCTCAAGTCCTTGGTAATTCATAAGGATTTCTGCACTCTCCCCTCTGTCCTCTGGGGAAGCTGCTTACTCGAAATGATCGGTTTTTACTGCATGAAACTGTCCAGAGTTGCATCTGCCCCAGATAAAAGACTGACTCGAACCAGAAAATCACAGTAACCATGTGGCTTAATTAGACATGGTGATCAAAGAGCCACATGGCTCATTGGTTATGCTTTTCCACAGCCTACTGTTCAACACCAGCAATGTGCTCTGCACGTTCCATTCCTTCTTGAAATGTGCAAAATCTGTGTAAGGAGAGGATTGATTCCCTGCCACATCTATAAGAATATTAGTTAGGGCAGGATAACTTGTGTAACAGACAACCCCCAAATCTCACTGGCTTTGTACAACAAAGTGCAATTTCTCGCTTAGGTCACACCTAAGGCAGTTCAGCTGAAATGCTCTGCTCCATGCAGTCATTCAGGGAACCAGGCTCTTTCTGTCTTGTGTTCTCGCCATTCCCCAGGAGCCTGGGGCCCTCCACCAGATATTCTGTACCTAGCCAGCAGGCAAAGGAAGAGAAAGGGTGTGGATTGGTTACTATTGCTTGTAACTCAGTCACAGGGTTCCATCTAAGTACGAGGAATGCTGGGAAATGTAGTCTACCTATGTGTATGGGAAGAAAAGAAAATGGGGTTGGGTGAACACCTTGTATTGTCTCTGCCGCGAATGCACTTAACCATGAGCTAACGTACGGAATGGGTCAATGTAGTAAAAACAGATTGGTGTATTGTGTAAACCAAGCAGCCAACCATCCAACCACTAAGTCTTAAATTAAACCGTGATCTAAGTCTTAAATACCCATCTTTTTCAGTTGGTGAGTTAATTCTGCAATAAATCTAGTGAAAGCATTCTCTTTTCCAGGGACAATCGGAAACAGTTTCTAATTGATGAAAACAATTTCTCCATCTAATGCCCATGATGTAACTCTGAAAGTGCTCAAGTATATAAAATTTGTAGAAGAAACTAATACTTGGCCATATTCTCAAGAGCATACCTGACTCTGTGTCTAATCACTTACTCAAGGGATATTTATTAAACGTGTCAAGCCAAATTTAAGCCTGCACATTGCATGTCTATATTCCACAGTGAACACGTAAAAAGCCGCATTTTTTCTTGCCCATTGGGAAAAAAAACCCAGCACAAATAAACACACTAAAACATGTATGGTTCTCTGAAGATATTTATTTGTGCTTAGAGAAATAAAAGTTTGCAGAGGGCCTTGCAATTTTCTGATAAAAGTTGCTCTCTAAGCACAAAGCATTATTTGATTTGTCTGAACGAAATCGTGGAGCAAGGTGAAAGACTGGAGACGTTGGGAAGAAGCCAAGAATTAATGATGTGGATTTGGCGGCAGCGTGCTAACTTCAAAAGTAATAATGCTTAAATATACTGAGTCCTTATATATCATCGATTCCTAAACAAAGCCAAAAAACAGATAGTTCCAAGGGCAAGAAATGTGTCAGCACCACACTGTCACAGATCACAAATCCAGACCACCCTCAGGATGGTTATTTGGATACGTAATGAAATAATTGACAAAAGCCATTCTGAGGGCTGTGACTCAAATGTGTCAGCAGATCTGGACATCCACAGTTCAGGCAGCTTAGTAGCATAGAGGCCCGCACACATTTTTCACATTAGGGAACAGATGGACGCTGTAATTCCCACCATAGCTGAAGGACGCCTTGCACCCAACAGCAGCAGATAATAAGCTCATTTGGGGAGAAATTTGCCATTTCCATCCTGGAGCGCAGTGAACTGCTGAAGCACTCGTCCAACTGTGGACAGCACACTTCCCGGAGGGGGCGGGGGCTGCACCTGCTCCCCAACCCTAAGGGTCTAGAGCCATTCTGGTTTCCCTTGAGGCCTCAAATCTCACATCGGAGCCAGCCACGTGGCCATGCCTTGCCCTCATAGAAATCTGGGGACGTCAATCCCCAAGCTCCGTTTCCTGTTAGAAATAAGTAATGCTGTTTTCACGGCTTTGCACGAGACGCGGGCAGCTAGATACCGGGTTAAGTGACACACCTCATTTTCATTTGTTCCAGAACATTTTTGCCCTAAACTTCTCAAGCTTTAAATTGGTCTCTGGGGTGCCATCCAATGGGAAACTTGCAGGAAAGGGACAAATATATTCAACTCTCTTGGATTTGGGAAATATGCTCTTTGGCTGAGAAAGACGTTTTCCACATATTTGATCACTCAAAAGCCGTTAAGCAATGAAACTTCAAATATGTTCGAATCTGATAAAAGCTGTGAGCATCTAGAAGCATGTCACCCCAGTGCTGCAGACAATAAAACATGCAATTGACACAGGTACTGTCAGACGCTGGTGTAGACCTCGACTATGGAAGGAAGCACAGATCAGTGTGGCCGTGGGGGGTGCAGCTGCTGTGTAGACGGACCCCCAAACCACAGTCCAACCTGGCCAACAAGCCTGGGAATTACACGGGTCATTTCATCCCTGGATTTTCACATGTTTCCTCAACAGAAGCCTATTATTACCTTTCATGGCAGCCCAGGAGGCCAGCAGCAGGCCCTGATTTCACAAAGAACTTGCTGGCAAGGCTAGCTAGGCTGAACTTGTCTAAAAACTCTCCCAATCATACCCTCCCCCTTAAAACATTTTTGTTTAATGTTTATTAATTTTTGAGAGAGAGAGAAACAGAGACAGAGACAGAGACAGAGAGACAGAGCATGAGTAGGGGAGGGACAGAGAGAGAGGGAGACACAGAATCTGAAACAGGCTCCAGGTTTCAGCTGTCAGTACAGAGCCTGACACAGGGCTTGAACCCACGAACCGTGAGATCATGACCTGAGCCAAAGTTGGATGCTTAACAGACTGTTGTAGGAGCATATAAGTGAGCTATGAGTGAAATGGTAGCCACTAGCCACATGTGGCTACCGAGTATCTGAAAAGAGACTAGTGTGACTGAGGAATGCAACTTTAAAACTTTACTTATTTTTAAAAAAAAATAAATAAATAAATAAAACTTTACTTATTTTTAATTAGTTCAAATTTAATTTTTTTTACTTTTTATTTATTTTTGAGAGAGAGAGAGAGAGAGAAAGAGAGAGAGAGAGAGAGAGACTGAGCAAAGCTGGGGGGGGGGGGGAGTTGGCAGAGAGAGAATGAGACACAGAACCCGAAGCAGGCTCCAGGCTCCGAGCTGTCAGCACAGAGCCCGACACGGGGCTCCAACTCACAAACCATGAAATCATGATGTGAGCCAAAGTTGGACGCTCAACTGATCGAGCCACCCAAGTGCCCCTAATCAGTTCAAATTTAAATTGAAAAGCTGTTTGTTAAATTCAGTTGTTATAAAAATTTTTAACACATGCGGAAGAATGTGGATATGTGAATCTACCTTTTCAACAATAAATTTTCTAAGATCTGAACCCAGACCAAGGATTTGTGACGAAAGTTTAGCATTTGAATTAAGATGTGCCGTAAGTATACAGTATACACCAGAGTTTGAAGGCTTACCACCAAAAACACAAATATGAAAATCATTCATTTGTACTGGTTGCCTTCTGACATGGTAAGAGTATGGATACACTGGGCTAAATAAAATATATTATTAAAATTAATATCACTTCTTTTTGCTTTTTAAATTTGAGCACTAGAAAATTTAAAATTGTATGTGTGGCTTGAGTTGTTTTCCTATGGGACAGTGCTACTTAAGAGTGAAAGGTCTCAGGCGCCCAGATGTCATCTAACTGCCTGCCTCGTTCCCACCACAGACGCCCATATATACAAACCGCCAGGTATAAAATAACAACTGGCAACTGAGTATCGAGCACCGAGATCTGTGAAGAGGTGGCATCACCCAGCCACTGAGGATTGTGACAGAGGCTATAATGTCCCTGACTTGACTTGCCCTTTGAAAGACTTGGGGCAAACGAATTCTTCTATTGTCCTGACAGCAGTGGGTGCTGACCTCCCGTCACCTCCAACACGGGGCTATCATTCGCTCACTCAGTTCATTTATTGAGCTCTTCTTAGGGCCAGGCCCCCTGCTAGGCGCTATAGCCGGGCCCCGAGACCATTCCTGGCCTCAAGGGGCTTGTAGTCTAGCTGTGTCCATGAACGTAATTGACTACCTAGATTGTTTCCTAGTTAGCTATTTGGTTCGGGCTGAAATACACACGGGAAATGAGCTCGCAACAAAGGGATCCAGACGGTGACGGTGAAGAGTGATGAGCTCGATCTCTGGAGATCAGGGTGGGCTTTCCACGTGGTAGCACACAAGACGCACATGACAGACAAGGATGATTCATCCGTGGGGAAGGGGCAGGAGGCACTGCCGACGATGGACACAGCCGGAGCCAAGGGAAAGACGTGGGTAAGCATGTGGTGTGCTCTGGGAATGGCGAGGGGGTAAAGGGAGAGGAGTCCTCGCAGCGGAGGCCAGAAAGATGAGGTTGGGCCCTCCAAAGAGACCACATGATGAACTGGGAGTACCAAATGAATCCGCTGGAAGCAGTCTGCTTTTGGAAGACAGGTGTGACGAGCTCACGGAGACTCTGGCACTTTTCCAAGGCAGTATGGCAAGAGCCCGCCCTGGGACGGCACGAGGGGTGGGAGGCAGAGAAGTGGCAGAGAGGGCGTAGGTGCAAAGGCCCAGAGGAGGAGTATCAGGCTGTCAGGGCAGTTAACGGAAGAGAAGATGGAGCTAATGGTGTCGTCTTCAGGCAGGACTGGGGAACATGGGAGTAAGAACAGATTGGACGTGTTGTGGGGGGGGAACGAGTCAGCGCTGCAAACTCTTTGGAAGGAAGCCTGGATTAACACAGACACCGCTCACAGAGCTCCAGCCCCCTGGACCCGCGCTGCGCCTAGTGCTGTACTTGGCTGTTACAGAAAACCGTTATCACACGATAGAGATGGGACACTGCCAAGGGGGGAAATTTTTCATTTTGGGATTTCCTGAGTTAATTTTCCGACATGAGGGAGCATGAGCGTAGACTGTTGACACACTTAATACGCAAAACTTTGGAAGTGAAACAAACACGTATCAAGCGTGGGTGCTCGAGTCCTAACAACACACCTGTAATCAGTTGAAAGTCAGAGCTGTGCCCTTGGAAAATGTAACCTGCTGTGATGAAAGGATTATGTAATTTCTGCAGGGTCCAAATTAGCCGATGGTTTGCTCGCATAAGCGGAGCAGACACCAGCCGGCCCCCCGCCCCAGCCGCCCACCCCCACAGCAACGGCAGCTCAGGTTTCAAATGCAGGCTGTTTGCCTGGCCCTCAGGCTGAGGTCCTGTGGTTTCAGATTGGTTTTGGCTTCAAGCAAAGGCAAGTCCTCGCTTTTTGCTCTCTGAACTAATTCCAGCATGTACGGCTGAGCCTTGTGGCCCCTTTTCTGCTGACCATGTGGGGAGCTTCAAAGTCCCTCAGATGTGATTATTTGTTCTGTCAACAGCTCCGAGCCTCTGAAAAGTGAGGGCCATTGCTTCTAGCTATCACTCATCCTCTCTCCCCGTATCACGTCTCAACAATGCGGACCTTCTTCTGGAGACCGCTGGGCGCTTTAACACCATCTTCCCGCCCCAATCGATACTAAGTGATACCAGGCGCCTCTCGATCTCACAAGAACAAACCAAACACTGTGTCCCTGTCCCCGCCCCCAAAAGAAAGTGCCTATTGAGCAAAATAGGCTCACTAGCAGATTAACCACAAACCCACTAATTAATTCCATCTCACGGGAGCTGGTGCATCCTGACGCTTCCTGTATTTTACCCGTTAGTTTTCGCGGTCTTCGATAGACGCATCAGTCAGAAAGATCTAGTCGACCATTATCCAAAGTGCAAATCCCTTAGAGTCTGACTGCATGCGCTTTTTAGTATTTATCCCTCTGCTGCAGTGGATTGAAAATAGTCTGCCTTGAGAGGAACCAAATGAAGAGAACGTACTGGGGAGGGGAAGGGTCATTCTCTTTGGGAAATTAGGAAAGCAGAAGCGGAAGTATGCTCGAAACGTGGATGCAGATTGAAGTCAGACACCAAAGACTGCTTCTCCCCCACGGCTGCCGTCCGACGCGCCTTCAGAAACTGTTTCTCAGGCTCAAGAAAGGGGGCTGAAAAATGCTGCTTTCATCACAGGTAAAGTCAGAAGGAAAGAGCTCTTGTTCAAAACCTTGTGACGATCAGAACAAGTGGAGGGTCTAAAGGAAAGGAAGCCAGGCCCCCAGGTATACTGCATCTGGGGAAGTTCAGTAAAAAGGCCCTTCAGATCTTGACCCTGGCACCTGGAAGGTCTGGAACAGCACAGCGCGGGACGCCGAGGGCCCATCCCCACTGCCCCCTTAGCACCCGTGGTGTCGGTTCAGTGGCATTACCGTGACGTGGGTGGGAGAGCCGTGGCCACAGCGGTTACTCCTGAACACGAATCGGTCAGTACGTCTCTACAGCACACCGATTATACACAACCAGCTGAGGGGACGCAATCCAGTTTGGGAGATGAGACCTGCATGTGGGGGAAGAAAACGACTCGCATGGCTGCTTTTGAGGGTAAGCAAGGGAGCGGGATGGGCGGTCAGGGCTGCAATTTAAGGAGAGATCACTTCCAGCTGTGGAAGCTAGGGCCGGCCTAGAGAAACAGAACGTGCACGGGCACAGAGAAGAGGGAGGCTCACGGAGCAAGGGAAGCAAAGACCCAGAAATGGGGAGGATCCAAGGCATTTCCCCGGTGCTGGGGAGAAAAGCACAGTCATCTGGGCACAGAGTAACACGGCTGTGCTCCCACCTGCAAAACGGGGGTGGTAACGGCCCTCCTTGTTGGATTGCGGTGAGGACTGAATGTGATAATGTGTACGAAGTGCTGTGCGTGGGTGTGGCACATGGAAAAAAAAACCCATTTGGGGTCAGTGGGACAGTGGAGCACAGAAGGTTGGAAGAGCTGTCCCCTAGGAAGACCTGTCAATGACTCGGCTGGACGGGGAAGAAGGTGACTCTGAAATCTGGGGTCTGGAAAGTGGAGGCGTGGAGAGATCACTGGCAGAACCTGGGGGAGGGGCAGGAAAGGCCACGTCCCAGGCACCACGTGGTGCTCAAAGTGCCAGAAAGCCGTGTCTGTTTCAACAACACGAACAACTCCGTTTTCATGAAAAGGCACCTAAAATTCCTGGGGAAACACGCAAGGTGAATGTGGTGTCTGAATCCGTCTGATTCAAATTCCCACTTGCTATTTGTGCCATGTAGGTGAGGCGGGGTACTTTGGAAAAACTGTGTTGTCTGTTTGAAATCTTTCATAATAAAATGCTGGGGGGGGGGCAACCTTAGAAGAAACTGTTGTTGAATCTCACTGACTAAAACATGCACTTATGCTTCCTTGAACGTTAAATTCTACTTTATGTCAAATGCACGGAATCTGAACCGCAACAGAGATTTACATCATTTGTTTCCCTCACGGTTCTCTAACTGGCTGTGTCTATACTCGTTGAGGACACACAAATCTGGCGAGGGTCCCGGCTTGATGGCTGGAGACTCTGGATTTGAAGAGCCTTGCCATCACGTCCAAGGAGACACACTCTCTATACGTTCAGATAGAAACAAAGAGAAGCGCTCTCTGCTGGTAAAACAATAGCTCTGGACTTAACTATGGCTTAAGATTCACCTCCTTCTATGTGGGTAGGGATAACTTGGCTCTTGTTACTTTGCTGAAAAAATTGAAAGTTTGAGAATTTTGTCCCACAGTCTTCCCTAAATCCCCAATGAATGGGACTATAAATGGAACTAACATTGCTAGCCGACTTCATTATGAAAAAGCCAATCAAGTATCTACTAAGTAAAAAAAGAAACTTTAAAAAAATCTTTCTTTCTCTGATAGGTCTTCCCCTCAACTGAAAAAAAAATTTTAATGTTTATTTTTGAATGAGAGAGAGGGGGGGAGAGAGAGAGAGACAGACAAAGTGCAAGCAGGGGAGGGGCAGAGAGAGAGGGAGACGCAGAATCTGAAGCAGGCTCCAGGCTCTGAGCTAGCTGTCAGCACAGAGTCTGACATGGGGCCCGAACCCACAAACCGTGAGATCATGACCTGAGCTAAAGTAGAACGCTTAACTGACTGAGCCACCTAGGCGTTCCTCAACTTTTTTTTTTTAATTTGTTTTAAATGTTTTTTTTTTTTTTAATTTATTTCTAGGAGAGAGAGAGAGAGAGAGAGAGAGAGAGAGAGAGAGAGACAGCATGAGCAGGGGAGGGTCAGAGAGAGAGGGAGTCACAGACTCTGAAACAGGCTCCAGGCTCTGAGCTGGCAGTCAGCACAGAGCCTGACGCGGGGCTCGAACCCACGAACCGTGAGATCGTGACCTAAGCGAAAGTCGGACGCTTAACCGACTAAGCCACCCAGGCGTTCCTCAACTTTTTTTTTTTTAAACCAGGAAATCAAACGATATGCTTTACCAACGGAAGGGCTACCATCCATGGGCTACGAAAGGACACAGTTTGCCCACTGAGCTAGGTCCCCGTATGCCTCACTGCAGGCACAGCCTTGGGCCTAAATGCAGGAGAGGTGCCTCTAGAACAAGGAAGAGGAAAATGGAGGGTGGGAAGGAATCCAACAAATTTGTGCGGATTTCCCCCTCTATTGTGTTTGCCGGCTTCCCCCATATAAATGGAAGTCTGGAATTAGTTCTTAAATCTGACAATGTGCCTAATGACAGGATATGGTTTGAGATCAAATAACCAACCAAAACAAGGGGTCTGTTTCACCTCAGCCACTCAGCGTTTTGCTTTTATCTCCCCGATTTGTTTCACGATAACTTTCAAAGGAGTTAACTGATTCTGATCAAATGTGGGGCACGGCTAAAGGGTTTCAAGATACATCTTAAGCTCAATTTGTGGTTCCGCCAGCCATCCTGAAACAAAACAGTAGCCAGTAAAAGTTTCTAAATGGGCAGATCTGCTGTAATCTTTAGCAGACGTCACCCAAGTTCATACATGAGTAGTGGTTACAGATCTATGTGATTCTGCGGAGTGGGGTTTGCAGATCACAGGCCCACAAAGGTATCTAAATTCACGGCATACAATGACTTCTCACAGCCTTCCAGAGGCAAGCGTTATCTCTGCGTAGGCAAGGAGGGTAAAAGCCTTAATAAAGGGGGACAAAGTTACATTACTTTGGCTACATCCTGTGAATGATCCATGAAAGAAATAGTTCAATAGATGTGGAATCCAACCCAGTAGCAACAAGCAAAGCTCCAGTAGCTACATCTCTGTCGTCGAAACAGGATCTTCAAGAAGCAGTGTGGCCACGAATTGATAAATCTGGATGTTAGAGGAGAAACTGTTCAGCCTAATATTGGAATGAGCCTTTATCATTATCATGGTGGCACTAAAAGATGGCTTGGAGGGGTGTTAATCCCTCCAGATGTCATTCAGACTTCCACCAAAAACCACCTGAAATGGACAAATAAGAATTCTGCCTCTATAAACTCATTTAAGTATCCTTTTCAATGAGAACAATGTGGGTAGCCACACCTGCTCCTTAATCATGCTTGCTTTGTTTCATTGTGTGTTAATTAGTCCTGGGCAGCTGATGACATCACTCATGCTGTGAGTAAAGAATTGGGTTTTGGTAATAGTCTTATAATGATTTGTTTTATTTTTTATTTGTTCTTTTTTCCCTGCCCCACTTTTATAGACCCGTTTTGTCTTTTAGCAATTGGGCTAAAAGCAACGTGCTTCCTGTACCATCCACCTTCCACAGGTGGAGGGAGCCCCCTTGTATCCCCGCGGTTTCTTAGGTAGAAACTCTGCAGTCAGCACGGGACTTGGATTATCTGATGGTGAAAGAAATAAGGAAAGTCAAGTGAATGTAACAAATCATTAATAACTCAGAAAGAACTGAAAGAGAGAAGCCTTCATATGCCTTCTGGGACAAGCACCTTAAAAGTCTCCTGGGGCGCCTGGGTGGCTTGGTCAGCTGAGCATCTGACTTCAGCTAAGGTCATGATCTCACAGTCTGTGGGTTCAAGCCCCACATCGGGCTCTGTGCTGACAGCTCAGAGCCTAGAGCCTGTTTCGGATTCTTTATCTTTATCCCTCTCTCTCTCTGCTCTTCCCCAGCGCTCGCGCTGTCTGTCTGTCTGTCTGTCTCTCTCTCTCTCTCTCTCTCTCTCTCTCACACACACACACACACACACACACACACCATTTCCACCCAAGGCTACTGCCTCTTAGTTAAGAAGGTTCACTGAGCTAGAATCTTCAGAACCAAGTTCGTCTCCTCCCTGTCTTCCAAACTTGGTAACTAACTGCTGTAGATCCGACCTCATGGTGGCTCTCATCTCCATCCATTCCTTTCTTCCCATTGCCTCAGCTACTGCCATAAGCCAATGGTCCCCTTAACTCTCATGATAACTATTCCCACCTTGCTGGTTTCCCTGAGAGTGGTCCATTTCTCCCCTTCCATCACTCTGTCACATGGCTATAAATGTCATCTTCCTCCAAATCAAACCCCACTATCAGTTACATGCTAAAATAAACTTGATTGACTCCCTGTTGCTTATAGAATTAAATCTACTTCTGGAACGGCACTCAAAGCACTTGAGAATATGACACCCACAGAAATCTCCCACTTCATCTCCTGCCGGACTTATTTTGACCACCACCGCCCAAAGTCTGTGATCCAAACACATGACACTTGTCATTCCTCTCTGTGGCATGTCACACCTTGTGGCTTTACGGCACCCTCTGCCTAGAATGCCCTGTGTCTTGGTGAACTTCTACTCATCTTTCAAGACCCAGATCAAATATCATTTTCTTCTTCAAATTTCCCTGGTACCCCCATGTCAAAGAATGATGTCCTCCTCTGGCCTCCCACAGCTTTTTAAAAACACTTCCATCTTAGCACTGGCTCAACTTTTTCCATCAGGTATTTGCATATTTGTCTTCCTCACTGTCTGAGTCAATTTGCTGCTAAATAAATCAAAAGGGATGGCTAAGTGCTTTCTCAGTGAAATAAGTTCATTTCCTGCAGGCTTGCCACAGCCACAGTATTCAGGGGTGAAAGTCAAAATATCTAACGACTGTACAGCATGGAAACCAACCAGTGCATCCCAACTCATCAACCCTGCCCGTAGCACAACGGCCAGGACTTTTAGAGAAGGGTGTTCCATATCTGATCCAGTCTTTAAAAGCTGCTCAAGTTTCAAGCTCATTAGCTCAGCCACGGCCTGAGGCTTTGGGTACTGTTAAATCCTTCGGGATCCAAGACATTGCCCTGAGTATAGCCAGCAGGTTAAAAAAAAAAAAAAAAAGTTACTATCATAATTATTTTTACAAAGACTGGAGCCAAAAAGGTGAACAGTACCTAACTGTGAGATTGCTTTGTAGCAACAAGGGCTTCAACCCCAGCGCGTGTGCACGCTCATGTGCGAGCGCACGCGCGCACACACACACAAACTTATATCCCCCCCAAAAAGTCTCTTCATTGTCTCTGTAGTCACAGTACAGCCATACAAAGCAGGCTTTCATGTGTCTCCCTCTCTCTGCGAAGCCAGGCCAGAGAGTAAAAGATATCTTAATGTTCTCTTTCAAGGCTGCTGAGATTTAGAAACAAAGACTGGTACGATGCTACAATATCGACCTTTCTTTTACCCCCCTCCTGCCCTTTTTCTTACCTCCTACTTGCCTTTTAAAGAAAAGAGATTTAAGAAGCTCCTGTTTTACTTAGCTACCTGGAAATGTGTTCAAAGTAAGTAGCACTGGGAAGAAATTCAACTCTGAAGAGAAAGACTAAATTTGGGGTTTTGTGGCCCATGTTCATGGATTTAGGTTTTAATCCAACAGGGCACATTTGAAAGCTGCAGCTCTGGCCACCGATTCAAACCTTTCCTAGTGAAATTTAGAAACTCAGAGTAACCTTGACTAGGCTGGGGAAGAGGGTGCTTGATGTCACATATAGGGTAGGAAAGTTCTAGGGCTGTATAGTCCGCTACAGAAGCCACTTGTTACATGTGGCTGCTTATACTTAAATTTTAATTAAAATTACATACAATTTAAAATTCAGTTCCTTACTCACATTAGCAACATTTCAAGTGCTCAATAGCCACTTATAGCTAGGTGCTACCCTACTGAACAGCACAGTTACAGAACATTTCCATCATCACAGAAAGTTCTATTGGGCAGTATTATCAGTGATTTTACTTTGTTTGGCCCAGGGGGTCAGGAATTGGGAGAGTCATGCTGGCAACCAGAAAACTCCCTATCAGGGGGAGGAACAGAAAATTCTGGAACATTTCTCCTTCCTCCTCTTTCTCTGCTTTTCTATTTATTTTCCTATCCCTGATTCCCCTCTTCCTTGCTTCTGTGGATAGGAGCTTTTATGGATCAGGGAATACACCAGAATGGAAACTCCTCACAGGCAGGGAATCGGGGCCCTGTGGTTCAATGTTGTATCCTTCACAGTCACTACAGTGCTTAAGAGCCAGTGGTTAGTAAGTGCTTGGTGGATGAATGGTCCCAATGGGGTGGGGTGTATCCACTTTCTTCTACCAGACAGAATGCTAAAGCATCCTCCACTTCTTGCTCGGTTGGTAGGAAGCTGTTCTCTGGATCCACCACGCACATCAGGGACACTCTCAAACAGCGTCAGCTCTCCACTCGCCAAGGCTGGGCAAAATCCTGTCTTCAGGAGGAGAGTCAGAGGGGCGGTCTGCCACAGGGGTTGAAAACTCAGCTCTCAGGGTGTGAACACTGGCTCTGCCCCTTATGAACTGTGTGGCCCTGGGGAAGTCATTCAACCCACTCTGTGCCTCAGCTGCCTCATCTTTAAGACGACAATAATAAATAGTAGTCCCTACCTCACAGGGCTGTTTACATGTCAGTACATACAAAGCACTTGGAACAGCTCTGGGCTCATGAGAAGCACTCGATAAATAGCGATTGCACTCTTCTTGCCAAGTCCATCCTGCTAAAGGAGGAGTCTCAGCATGAGCCATGGCCAGCGAGCTCACAAACAGCAGCAGAGTGGATATGCTGAATGAAATGAAACGCGGAAAATCTGCTCCAGCCATCTGAAGCATGGATGTCAGGAGGCTTCTGGGAGTGTGAGGAATCCGAGGGATTTAAAAGCAGAATGAACAACCCCATAAATAGGAAACAAACAAGTTCCAGAAAACTTCAGAGTGGAAATCCTTTTTGGCCCCTCTAGCTGGTCACTGTTGTTCAAGGAAGATAAATTGACAGGATCGTTTTTAATGGAAGTGGGCTTTGAATGGCTTCCAATGATGGAGAAAGGACTCTCTGTAAAGTGGGATTTGAAAGGTCAGACCAGCATGGGTCCTGAAACGGGACAGTTAGACAATGTGTCATGTCAGTTCCACAAAGCATGGGGAGCACGCCCACCCTCTCGCAACTCTAACGTCCACTGGGGGCCTCCGGCCTTGACTCCCAAGACTACCACAAGCCACCATTGGTGTCAGTCTACTCTGAAGGAAACTCGCTAGGAACCACCACTGGCCACTAGGGCAGCTTTGGGCATCCCTCCTCCACGGGGGGTCCTTACAGGAGTGCACATGCTGTCCAGGGTCCCCCTAAGTGGCAGCTCAGGTGCAAACAGACGAAATGCACATCAGAGAGTACAGGGCCCGTCTTGGCTTAGAAGCCTCCTGCCCCACAGAGCTGATATTTCTTGTGAGCAACTACAGTTTCCAGGGGCCCCGTATGGGACATGCCAGTACCCAGAGTCCCACATTCAGGGAAGCCCAAAGCTGTGGCTTCCTGCCAGGTATTTAGACTCATTTACAACCCTGCTGCACCAGAAGCAATTTAACAATTGGGTCATTTTTACTATAAGCAATATTGCCTGGTAACACAGCTGACATTCCACCTTGCCCAGGTTTCCAGGGCAACAGAGCTGGGAAGTTAACACAAGGACAGACTTCCACAGAAAAGGGGAAAGGGTGATGTTAACCCTTTACCCACATACCAACAGTGACCAACTCTTGCACGGAAGCAGGCCTGCCGGGCCCTGCTAGCTGAACGTAGGGACGGGAAGGAATGCAGAGAAGTTAGATGCCAACCCAGGCCTGAAGGCAAAAGATGGCCATTGCAAACGCTAAGGGGAATGGCGCCTCCTTGGCAACGAATGATTAGGACTGGGGTTAGGGCTCAGTGTGCGAGGGAAAGGCCAACAGGTCTTTAGGACCTTCCACACTATAGATGTCAGGATGGCTGACCCATGGTGACCAAGCATCATGAGTCACACTCCTGGGAAAACATCACGGACCCCAAAGGAAGAGAAGGAAATCTAAGTTAACCAAACTACTCACTGATCTGCAGTTCAGGGTCTTCAGACAGGCTCTTTGCCTAATTTGCAGATTGGGCATTTGCTTGGACGAGACACTTCCCTAACCTCTGAACCAGATACCTACAACGGACTGTGCATGCATGCACAGTTCCCACTAAGCAAGCTGTTTTCTCTCTCACTCAAGAAAGCATATCAAAACGGGATGAGAGTGAGGTTAGCTGTAGCCTTAAATCCTCCCTAATTGATATTTAAAAGTAAATCGTTCCCAAATGCCTGTCACTAATAACAAAAGTACTTGAGGCTTACAACTTGAGCTCACAACGAACATGCTGATGTATCATGATGTGCATCTAAGAACCAGTGCCCGGTTGTATCAGCATAGATGCAGAGAGAATAGCCCCTGTGCTGCCCTCAAAGCCCACCTCAGCGTGTAGCCAGACAGGCTTTCATCTTTCTCAAGTCAAACGGGAAGGTACCAGCACCTCCTGCCCCAACCAAAATCACTCTTGAGCATTTTATTGGGGTGGGCCTACAGTTCTGGGACACCCAAGGTGAGCCAGTTCCAATAGGTCTTCACCTGATTTGGTCATTTATCTAATATAAGGGGTCCCAAACCTTCAGGATGCATTTTAAATTCTCATATGACCCTAAGGCAAAGGATAATCAGAATCAGCCAGTGTTTGGCTTAACTCAAGCTTGGAGAAAGCATTAATCCATTCATTCGCTCAACAATCAGGTATCAAACACCGCTGCTAGATGCTGGTGAGAGTGATCTCAAGGAGTCTTCCTGGAGTTCCTGGCCTCGAGGAGTTCAAGACCTTGCTTGCTTATTCATATACCTGATCACCCTCTCTCCCCAACTCCTTCCCCTCTTCCTCCCGCTGAGAAGCCCCTGAAAGTCTTTATCACTAGAGGCACAGCCTGCCTGTGCTATAAAGGATCACCCTTATGGAAAACTGGCTTTCTCAAACAGCATGCCCTGAAATATGTTTCACGGAATCCACGACCCACATGTGTTAATAGAGCTCTGTAGTCAGATGAATTTGGGAAACACTTCATGCAGAGAATCACAATGTATTTCAGGATATTAAAGGCTCTGATCGGTTCTGCAGCAAAGAAACGCGCACGTGCGCGTATGTGTACCTATATATACCTCATCCAGTTTTCTCAAACCTTTTTGACCACAGAAATACATATGTGTAACCTACTATTTCCTGAGGAACCTACATAGTTTGGGAAGCACTTTACCAAAGCGGTGCCACTGCATCCTTAACTTGTCTACCATTTGATATAAGAATCGCATATTTGTACACTGTGATTACCTTGATTAATAGCTTTTAACTCTATTGCTAAAAATAGTATTAACAATACTTCATTTGAGCGAAGTAAGTCAGGCAGAGAGGGACAAATATCATATGTTTGCACGTATAGGAGGATTAGGAGGAACTTGACGGAGGAACAAGGGGGAGAAGAAGGGCGGAAATGGTGGGGGAAAGGGAGAGAGGCAAACCATGAGAGACTCTTGAATGCTGACAAAAACTGAGGACTGATGGATGTGGGGGGGAGGAGGGATGGGCATGGAGGAGGGCACTTTGGGGATGAGCACTGAGTGTTATGTAGAAACTAATTTGACAATAAACTATTTGTAAAAAAAAAAAATAATAATAAATTTAAAAAAAAAAAAACAATACTTCATTAACAGGACACAAATATTGCTGAAGCAATGTTCTTAAGATCCCAGAGTAGAATGACGTGGGGTGATGATAATATGTCCTTGAAGAGACAAATTCAGGGCCCTTAAAGAGTCTACAGTCTTCAATGAGAGGTCACTGAAACCAAGCCGATTTCTTTTCCTCTTGGGCCATGAGTCCTACCCAGGGGCTTGGGCAAAGAAAGTTCCAGTAGCTCATTAAGCTCTGTGCCCCTCTCTTGCTGCCACTCTAGCTGTGGGGTGTCAATCCGAGGGAAGACTAAAGAGGCTTAATGACTTGGCTTAATGACTTGGCCATTGGAGCAGGACCATTAGGATGGCTGTTGAGCCACGGTGTGAAGCCACAGAAACATCTTCTAGCATCTAGAACTATATTTTATTATGCTCTTCACTTGAACCATTAATAATGGCAATGTGAATGACTGAATAAATGTCTGACTATATACTTGGTTTGGCAGGCATTCGTGAGAAGCTGTGGACCCTGGAAAGAGAAAAAAAGAATTCAAATTCCTTTTGTTCTATTTTCTGAGCTCTGAAATATCTTCGAGAGAAGTTTGAAATGGTTACAAGTATCAATTCAATGTCCCCGAATGAAGCCAGCATGTTTTGTCTGACACTGTTCTGGCACTCGGCCGACATATTTCTCAAATCCTGCTCTTCGGAAAGAAGGAAAGTAGTTTATCTTGATTTAAACCCCCAAGCCTGAAATCACTGTTGTTAAATTCCTCAGAAAAGACGTGCAAGTGTGTGTTCATGAATGTGTGGAGGAATGGAGAGGAGTCTGATCAGTTTATCATGTTAACAATAACTGGGTCATTGCCAAGTAGCCTTATGTTCGAAGGGACCCCCCCCACAGAAGAGACCCCACTTAAAGAAGTGTAAAGGATTTTCCTCTGTCTTTGAACTTTTTCCTTTCCCTAAACACTGTTCAGAGAGAGCGAGGTAAAAGTTGACTTGCTCGGGCAAGCAGCAGGGGCATCCAGCAGCCACGCTAGGCCACAGCTACCTCACCAGGAGATCTCCTCTCCAATCTGCAGTTAATACATTGCCTTGCTCTAGTGGTGTCTTGCTGGCGCCTTCCAGAGCCTACTTTCTTAGCGTTGCATCGGGCCATCTTCCAGGGAGCATCTGAGGGCATCTTTCCCAGAAGCCTACTTAACTCTCTTTCTGACGATTGACAGCCGGCATCTTTAGTCACTACCAAAGACCAGAGGCCCGTGTGGAAGGAAACTGTGACTCTCCATCCCTTCTCTGTGCTACCAACTCCAAGTATTCAGCATGTCTTCCTTGGGAAGACTTTCAAATGATTTCTCATATTATCCCTTAGTGCACCAAGGAACCTCTTGAGAATCACATAGGTTGGATTTTGTGTGTGTGTGTGTGTGTGTGTGTGTGTGTGTGTGTGTGAGAGAGAGAGAGAGAGAGAGAGACGGGAAGAGAGGAAGAAAGAGACGAGGGGAAATATGGGGAAAGACAGGGAGTGGGGGGAGAGGGGGGGAGAGGGAGACAGTGAAAGAGCGAATATCCCAGCTTGCACTGTTAAGAAAAAGGAATTGTGTTTGCTGTCTGAGCCAAGAGCCTTAGCTTCCCAGGAGGACTATGGTGTTGGTCCCGGTTTCCTTCCTGGCATTCAGGGACACCTCACATTTGCAGGTTAAAGTCCACTTTATAAGAGAACTGATGGAAAGCAACTCTCAAGGTTAAATAACAGCAGTTGGAAACTTGATTTGGGCTGTTTTTAATAAGCTTTGTGACTTTAGACAGTGACTTAACGCCTCTGAGTTTAAGTTTCCTTTTATGTAAAAGAAGCTGATCTCTCTCACGGTGCTAAAAAGAGCTTACAGCTTGTCGCTCTTTTCCCAGAATGTGAGGGTAAGGTCAGCTGAAGTACCAGCTAAGAGCAAACCCTTAAAAAACAAGCAGTTGTGTTCCTCCCAGGCTGAAATGTTTCTATGAGTTCTCATTTGGGCCACTTAGGACACTCCGTGAGAAGCGGGAAGTTGTCCAATGGAGAGACGATGGCAGAGGTTGGCCTGTCATGGGCGAGGAGGTGGTACCACCCAGTCTTGCCAAGTACAGGCCAGAAAATGACTATCAGTTCCCTCCCACAGTAAAGAGTAAACCCCGGACAGAAGTGCTGAAGGGCCCTGGGCACAGAAATGTTCACCAGAGGAGGCGTACACACCTTGTAACAAGATAAATGGGTTTGGTGATGGAGAAGAGCAGTTGTCCTAAGCATTACACAATTACTGGATGAGGAAGGAGAACGTGGTCTAGAGCTTCACAAGATGTTTCTATGGCGTCTCAGACAACCTTGCTTGAAAAGCTCATTCAGATTTTCCTGCTTCTCTAGGATTTTTCAGACCTAACTGGCAAGAGACAAGGAGCCCATTTCTCTGTCTCACCAGGCTATTCAGCCATCAGATCTGCTGAGTCTACAAGCTTGGGTTTTCCAAGCAGCTTTAACAAATTAATTCCATTAATTAAAATTAAATAAATGAAAAAGTGACCCCCCCCCCCCGCCATCCCCTCTAATGCCACCTAGGGCCATGGTTTCACCACCTCTTAATTAGTTACAACACTAACACCCACAACGGCTTCCCAGGCGTTTCCACCAGAATCCATCACTGCCCTACTTTCTCTCTAGTTCTTTTACACTTCCCTGTACCCCAAAACCGGTCTGACAAATTGCTTGTTTTAGAGTCCCTTTATATTTGTTCCTAGAGGTTTGATCTTGACATTTATTATTACATGACTGGCACTTTTGCCTTGGGGCCCATCATGCCGGATAATATACCAGAGTGAAAAAGCTTGTAAGCTCCCACTCATGTTCTCCTTTCTCTCTCCTGTCTCTTTCCCTCTTCTATGCCTACCTCCTTTCCGCCCTCCCTCCTCCCCTCCCCATTTACTCAGTTCACTCGCTAAATTCCAGCGGTCCATGAATAGAGTCTGACAATACCAGACAGCTGAGATTACTGGAAAATACTAAAAATAATTGCCTTTTGTTATTAAAGTCAGGACTAGGGCTGCCGTTCCCTCCCAGGAATTCGTAGTTTCCTGCAGGGATTCAAAGGTCTGTACCCCAGTGCTTTTTTTAGAACATGAAGGGCTATTTCAATAAACATGCCACTAAATTGACGACGTTGTCTTAAATTAATGCGTATTGTCTCTCTGTCCCATTTAGCTCTGACTGCTGCTTTTCTGGAATTTGCCATTGGAATATTTTACACACTGATCTCTTCCTGCTGTCCTCCACACCCTCTTTGACATTAAAGTTCCTTTTGAGATTCCAAGGGGACCAAGAGCCCTAATTCTCTGTCTCAGCTTCCTTACCCACTGGGGACCAGCCGCATCATTTATGTTTTCCAGTGCAATCTTTTTTAGTCAAGGTCTTGGGAAACCTAACTCAAAAGTCATCCTTCCTAGGACTCTGGTATTAGCAGGCTGCCTTTTGGCCCATGAGCTTTTTTTTTTTTTTAATATTTATTTGGGGAGGGGGGCGCAGAGAGAGAGGGAGACACAGAATCTGAAGCAGGCTCCAGGCTCTGAGCTGTCAGCACAGAGCCCGACGTGGGCTCGAGCTCACGAATGGTGAGATCGTGACCTGAGCCGAAGTCAGACACTTAACTGACTGAGCCACCCAGGTGCCCCGGCCCATGAGCTTTTATTGTAGTAAAGTAAGGACAGTGGAGGAGGGCACCTGTGGGGATGAACACTGGCTGTTATATGGAAACCAACTTGACAATAAACTATTTTTAAAAAAATGGACAGAGTGAACTGAGGGAGTATCAATGCTAGATGTTCAGCCTCGAAAAAGAATGCCTCCTGGGGTTAAAATATTCTAGGCACTATTTACTGGGTTGCTTTTCTATGTCTAGACGAGGTTACTTAAGGCGCATTAGAACCACCTGAAGTCTCTTGCCCAAAAGGCACATTCTTAGCCTCCATCCCCAGAGGTTTTCTTAGTGTGGGGTGGGGCCCAAGAACTGGCATTTTAATAGGAGCCCCGCGTGCTGCTTTGGGCCACATCTGGAGAACCCCTGATCGAGAATGATGATCGCAAAGGTTTACACCAGGTCACAATGTCCCCACATCATCTGGTGGGTTTGACGTTGTTAAGCAAAGGCCTGCCCTGGAGTCATCACCCTGGTCCATCTGAATAAACTGACTGTGAAGCTGTTCCCCAACAGTCTTCCATGTGACATGGGGAGAAGATGCTGACACTGTCATTCATTTCCTCAGTATGCTGGCTGTTTGAGGAGCGATACATGAGTGAAAATCTATCAGTACTGCTTCAGTAAGTACAATAAGCTACCACGCTAATGTCAAGTGTCACTAGTAGGGGAAAGCAGGTGGCGGGAGCATGGGGCTCTCTGCACTATCATCTCAATTTCTCTGTCAGTCTAAAACCCTTCTAAATATAGGCTATTTTTTTTAAATGTTTGTTTTGGGGGGGGGGAGAGAAAGAGCGAGCATGCCAGGGAGGGGCAGAGAGAGAGGGAGAAACAGAATCTGAAGCAGGCTCAGAGCTGTCCGCACAATAGGCTATTTAAAAAAATGTGATACACGCCACCCACCAGAATGCCTTAAAATAAAAAGAAAACTCCAAGTGTTGGCAAGATTGAGGAGCACCAGCAAGTCCCCACAATGCTGATGGGACTGTAAGCTGGTACGCTTGCTTTGTAAAACTGCTTGGTGGGACCCACTAAAGCTACGTATTTGTATTTGCCATGGGTTTGCACTTCTGAGTATATACCCAGCAGAAACAGGTCCGTGAGTTCACCAAAAGACGCATACATAGCAGCACTATTCATATCATCCCAAACTGCCCATCAATTAAAAAAAAAAAAAAAAGGATAAATCGATTGTGATATGGTCCCAAACTGAACTACTACACAGCGGTGAAAAAAAATAAATTTAAAGTATACGCAGCAACAAAGGTAATGCAGAGGGAAAGAAGGAACACACAAAAGAAAGCACACTGTATGATTCTACCTGTCAACAGCTCAAACTAATCCATGCCAATAAAAGTCAGCATAAGGGTGAAAGGTGGGGGTAGAAGTGATATTCTGCTTGGGGCAGGGTTCTGGGCACGTGGCTGTTCAGTCTGTGAAAATTCAGTGAGCTGTGTACTCAGGAGTGGTGCATTTTTCTGTACGGATGTATGTGACACCATTTAACAAAAGCAATGGACGATTTCACTGGGGAAAGAATGTAGAACAAGCCAGCCTAGGGGAGTTCCCGACACAGATTTTGAAACTAGACCGACTTGGTTCAAATCCCACGGGCACCGCCTCTCAACTGCCTGACCCCAGGTAAGCCGTCAAACCTTTTTTTTTTTTTTTTACCTCTACGTCCTCATCTGTAAAGTGGAGACAATGAGAGTACCTGTGTCACGGGCTGTTGTGCAGATCGAATAGTTCATCTTTGTACAATACTTAGAAGAGGGTAAGGCCCAGAGTAAGTGCCATATAAGTGTTTGCTAACTAGATGAAGCCACTTTTTGTGTGTGGGGATGCACTTAAAAATTATCTTTTAATAACGGCTACTCTAAAAGGAGATTGAAGAACAGTTAGGAAAATAAGAAAGGAGTGAACTTACTTCCTAGGCAGAGTTCTTGATTATAAGGGAAAATATTATCTTGGCGTGTGGCCATTTAATTCTTGACTGGGAGTCTGGACTTCCAACAGGCTCCCGGGCACCGGTCCAGGGGCTTGACAATGAGCCACATTTGGGACTGTCAGAAACGGCCACAAAAGAGTCCGCCCAGAGGGCCTGTGGGAATTGCCGGGGAGGAGAGCGCGATTCAGTCAGGAGCCGCACCAGGCGCCCCGCCAGGCCCGAGGCCCCCACGCTACCTGCCGGTTGGGGTAGGCCCCGGGCCCTTGCTTTCCCTCCCGCTCCTTCCAGAACCTTCCCTTCCATCACGGGTCCCCTCCAAACCCCGCCGACCCAGACAGGCCTGCGCTCAAAGGCGAGAGAAGAAAAGCCACAGAGCGGGAGCCGGAGTGTCCGACCCTTCCAGAATCGAGCCGGCACACACCGCGGCACCCTCTCCCCGCCGGCCCTGTTCCTCCCTGAACATCCCTGGCAAACGAGGAGCCTCCTTTTACAGGCCTCCTCCAGGGTCCCCACAATCGGGTGCCCGCAGTGGGGCGCGACCCGCTCCCGTCCCAGGTGCCTTTCTGAGCAGCTGGGGCCTCAATCAAAGCACACTTCCCTCTCATCCAGTCCTTTGCTCTAGCGAGTTGAACTCACCCTCTAAAGCCTGGGCCTGAACAAAACAAACCCAAACGAGAACCATTTTTATCTCCCACGATGAGTGAACCTAACGCGGCCACCCCCTGGCGTAGCCGCAGGGACTTTTAACTCGCTTCTCGCCTGTCGTCTTTTTTGCTCCTGCTCTCGCTCGTTCCCAAGTGCTCGCGGAAGAAGGGTGGACAAAGGCTCTCACGGGCTCGGCGCCGCGGGGGGCCGGCCGCCTTCTTCCACGCCAAGCCGTTTCCTTCCACGTCTTGGGCACACAGATTGCCCAGCCTCCTTTGCGTGCTTGGGGGGTCACGTGGCAGCTCCGGCCGGAAGGCGGAGGTGCCCGTAAACCTGGCCTTACTGTTCTCCATGCTCTATTTTTTTGTTTTGTTTTGGGCCTCGCCTGCCGGATGGATGTAGTAGCTCAGGCGGCCGTGAACCCAAAGGTCCCGAGGGACAGTGAAGCCAGAAACTGGAAGGAGGTGGTGACTCTGAATGCCTGCTCGAACACGGGTCCCCTCCTCTTGGAATGTGACACGAGCAAGAAGTAAATGTGCGTGAAGGCCTCGGACTTGGGGCGGTTGCTACAGCGGTTAGCCTGCCCTGACGTACACGCCAAGTTCCAGCCTCTCGAACTTCTTTCTACAAGCCTCGGCATGCCAGGCCGCCCGCCCTCCTCCCCCCTCTCTCTCACTGGTTCCCCGTGGAAACATCTCCGACCTGTCTGCATGTAGGCCACACCTGACGTATTCGCATCAAAGTCCCGTTCTGTGACCCTCAACCTCTAACCTTGGTTCATGTTTCAACTTTTAAATTGGCTTCCTGCCTGTTGATTAAAATGTCCTGGTTGGAAGTGAGCTGGAACTCAGAGACGGTACCCATTATTCTCTTAACTGAGGCTTCAGGCCATATGCTCGGTGTGCCCCTGGGGCATGCTCAGGGTATCTGAATTAGTCCCGCTGGCCGCAGTGGAGACAAACAAGCAAAGAGATTGGAAGCTGCCAACTCCGTCCATGCTGGACAAGTTCTCCCAAGCCATCCTTCCCATTCTCAGGCACAAAAATTACAAGCACATTACAAAGAACAAGCCGTTCAGCATCTTCGGTCTGCCTGTGCCCTGACTTGCATCCCTAATGACAAGAAACAGGCAGCTTTGTGGTAAACAGAGGCTGACAGACCTACGGACTTAGAAACTGAGTTGATTTATTATATTTGACTTTCTGAGACTTGGGGCTGCCAGATTTCAATGAATAGCAAGGAGTATAACAAATCGCCAGTGTTTTTTGTTGTTGGGTTTTGGTTTTGGTTTTGTTTTTGTTTTGTTTTTTTTTGAGTGGGGGAGCAGGTGAGTAAATTATCTGTAATTTAAACCCGGCTCAGAGCTCTGAACATCCTTCAGTCAGTTCTTACTTGGCAGGAAATTGGAGCTCTTAGAGCTACACAAAATTCACTTTGCCATTATTAAAGGACTAACACAAGTAACTGTTTGACTCAAGTTAACATTCACTCCTTGGAATAGATGATGAGTAAATATTTACCCACTGGCATAGCTGTTGAGTAATTGCCCATTAAGAAAGTTAAATGTTAATCACTTATTTCTCGATCGAATAATTTCAACATGATCCTATGACTAATCCTTAATGTGTAAGGCAAGGGAAAAAAAAAGCCCACATCCGTTAGTTTCTTTCAATCTTGACCATAAAGAAAAGCCTACTCTTAGGAATGTCTCAAATTAGACACATAACCAGTTTTCACTCCCTCAGCACTCAAGGCCAGCTTGATTGCTTTTTCATTGTTCTTCACCCAAAGAAACCTTGACCCCAGGTTAAGTATTAACAGGACTGGAGAAGGAAGTGTTGGATGGGGGTTTAGCAGGAGTGGGGGACATCGGAACTAAGAGGAGAACTAAAACTTGGGGACAGAGGAAGGAAAATATAATCTAGATGTCATGATGTTGGCTGTCCTACATCAAAGGGAACTATGCATGATAAATTCCATTAAAGTGAAAACCTTAGGCTACACTTTACCAAGAATGTCAAGTTTTGATGGAGTCAGAGGGGGACCCCAGCAGTAGGTGGCCAACAAAGAATGAGTGCAGAAAGTCTCTAGACTGGCAAGCTCACGGGAGGGATCCCTGCTTGGTATCCCCTCTCCTTCAGAAGCAAAGAAGGAACTTTCATTTGGACTACCTCCACCCACCAAGTCAGTCTGCATCCGAACGGGAAGGGCAGTGGTTAAAATCCCTGCGGAAATTGTGCATACAAGCCACGCCAGCAAGACCATATATGGGAGCTTGGTGGGTACAGCGGATACCGTTGATGTCCTACCCAGAGCCTCTTAACTGGGCGGGGATCGCCTCCCCCGGATGCTTTGAGTATTCATTGTTAACAGCACCCAACAGGTGATCCCTTGTCTGGAGAGATGCCTTTGGTCAGCGGGAGTTACCTAGCCCTTCTCCAGGGGCAGCCCACAGCTAATGACTGACTGATTCGGTGATACAGAAGGGCCGTCCCCTCGCTTCAAGGCAGGATCAACTCTGGTGCTGAGGCAAGTGTCTGGCTAAGACCGCAAACAGACTTCTTTTCCCCTTGGCCTGTCCCGTTCCCTGACCCCCCTTTTCCTCAGAGCACTCCTTCAGTGAAGCATGTGCACAGGAATTGATGTCTCAGTGTCTGCTCCTGTTCTTCTTCTGAACCTAAACAAAGACAGTGGGACAGGGCAAAACATTTGGTCCCCCTTCACGGTCTCCAGGCTGCCTGAGAACTTTTCAGCGGAGGTTGCCCTGTGAGCAGGGGGCGTGGACTGATCCCAGGGATGCTCCAAGACAGAACAATCCGTCTCACTCCTTCTTACTTGTGACTGAGTTCCACTTGGCAGAGCAGCCTGGGGGGCAAGAATGCCTGCTACTTCTTTCCTCCATTGATCCATGCCCTCCCCTCATCCGCCGCCCTCCAATGCATATCCAAGTGAAAACTCCCTTTTGCCATCAGATTTTCTTCCGAATAGTGACCCCTGCCTGGCCTCTCAGAAATGTATTGGGTTAGAGACTCTCTTCCTCAGTTCTATACTGGTATGAATGGTTTGTGTGATAGGTATGCCTGCATTGCATGACACACAGGAAAGAAATTTGGGATATAAATGGCACGTGAACTTGGG
This sequence comes from Hyaena hyaena, assembly GCF_003009895.1. NCBI lineage: Eukaryota > Metazoa > Chordata > Mammalia > Carnivora > Hyaenidae > Hyaena > Hyaena hyaena. The sequence continues at coordinate 3,938,140 of NW_024080712.1, read as the reverse complement.
CAAGTTCTTCAATCTTTCTGATCATGGATTTCTCCATCTGTAAAATGATATTAATAAAGCCTACCTCAGAGTGTTGTGAGGATTAAACGATACAAAAACTATATGCTCATTGGTATACAACAGGTGCTCAGTGGTAGACTAGTTGGTATACGGTAGGTTATTAGTGGGAATTTTCTTAAAAAGCAAACAAGATATTTAAAAAGACTAAAAAATAAAACTCAACTGTTGGAACACAGAGACATCCTACCTCGGGTCAGTTTCGATCATCCATCCACCCACCCACCCACTCATCTACTTATCCACCCTTTCATCCATCCACCACTCATCCAGTCACTCATCCACTTACTTATCTCTCCATCCAGCCTTCCATCCACCCACCCACACACTTATCCACCCTTCCTCCCATCCATCCATCCATCCAAAAAAGAAAAAAAATTCCCTCAGTTCTCATGAGGAGCCATGTACTGGGGATACAGAAGTAAATTAGACTCCATGGGAGAAGCTCACTGAATTGCTGGTGAAAGCTGCAGGCCACTTTCACTGGGAATTGAGGGGCATTGGGACAGAGGAGGAAGCAGGTCTGGGGGTGAGTTCTACACTGAGGAGTCATTTGTTTTAGAAATCCTTCCTGTGTAAAGGATCCTTGAACTCTCACGCCCAATGAAACTAGGTATCCCTTGGGATTTGATGGGACGTTCTCCCCCATTAAGTTGCTGCTGCTGCTGCTCCTGGAAAAGGCTCCCAAATCAAGTACCAAAACAATGAGACTTCTGGGCCGGTCCTCCTCATGCGACCTGGGAGCTCCTGTTTGCCTGAAGACCAAAGGAATGGCTGTTCCCAAGCACGCTCCTTCCCAGTGAGCCTACTGGGATTCACTGGGATTATTAACTCACTTAGGATATTAGTGATAAATAATAATAAATTAATAATATAAAAAAGCAGGAACTACTTTGAGGAAATGTCTACCAAGGGCAGAGAGAGTTCTAGGTGCTTGACACATATTAATTTCTCATGGCCCCAACAACTCTGGAAGGTGAGTCTTACATCCTTCTTTCATAGCTGAGGAGACAGAAGGTCAAAGACGCCCAGGGTTACAAACAGAGGAAGAGATGTGATTTAAACCCATGTCCTACTTCAAAGTCTGTGCTCATTATAACCTTTGTGTTTTAATAAGTATAGTCTTGTATTAACCATGTTGTTTTTCTTTTCCATTTATTTGTTTAATAACCTTGGCCAAGTTTAAGAATTTCCTTATTTGTTTGTTTGTTTATTTATTTTTTGGAGAGAGGAACTAAGGTTCTAATGGAGCATTTCTAAATAACCCCTAAAGTAGATAGAACGTTACAATGGAACTCTACACATTCCTCACACATACTCGACAATCATCTAAGGCCCATCTGACCCATTTACACCCCCATCCATTTTCTTCCTACTAGCTTGGCAATGCCAAAAATCAAACCTTATGGCTCTGGTCCCAAAACCCCTCACCACGCTGGTCTTTATTTCTTTTCCTAGCACTAGACACTGTAACAGTACCTCCCAATGCCCACTTAAAAAATTTTTTAATGTTTATTGATTTTTGAAAGAGAGACAGACAGACAGAGTATGAGCGGGGAAGGGCAGAGAGAGAAAGGGAGACACAGAATCTGAAGCAGGCTCCAGACTCCAAGTGGTCAGCACGGAGCCCGATGCAGGACTTGAACCCATGAACTGTGAGATATGACCTGAGCATGAAGTCAGACGTTTCTCTCTTTCCTTAAAAACTGATTGTCAAAACGAATAAAATGACAGAATATTCAAACTGACTGCAGAGAGCACTTCAGAGCTTATCCTCAGATTTCCAATTGTGCCTCAAAGTTCTAAGGTGCCATCACTATGGTGATGTTGAGACGATGTTAGAGTGCAATAAAACTGAAAGCACTTTTAATCCAGCAGAAATAAATATATAACCAAATAAATGGCTCGCCAACTGGGGAGTACAAGTTGTTCCTTTTCTTCCCCTTAATTACCTCTCGATGGAACATTCTAGAATGCCCAGGGGGTAAATTCCCACTAATCTTCAGGCCTCTCTAAAAGCCAGTGCCAATACAGAAGTTAAATATAGAACAATATCCTATAAACAAAAGTCCTGAGTCTAAGGATCCAAATGATTCAGACATTATTTTCATTCATGCCTTACAAAGAAGGTAACATGAATTGTGTCAATGGTCCCAACACCTCTATAGAGTATTATGTTGGAATACAAAAGACACACAAGATGAGCTTCAAGGAATTTATAATACAGTAGAGGGTATGGAATATACCCAAATCAAATGACAGAGATACAATAGGAATACAGTGACAGTTACATACAGACTAACGACCATAGTGTTAGTTACTTAGACACACAGGCTGACCACCCCACCTCAAGATGCACAGAGTCACAGTGTGATGCAAACAAAGAGAAACACAAGACTACCCAGGAACAGTGAGAATCTGAAGCTTCAGTGTTGGTTTCAAGTCAGCCACCCAAGAGATGAAGGCAGCCTGAGGGAAACAGGGGAGGCTGCTGGAAGAAATTCTCCAGGTGGGAACAGGTTCCATTCTTGGATCAGCCGGTAATGAATCATCTCTTTAAGCCACTTGGCTTTATTGGAACTCAGTTTCTTTATTTCTAAGGCTCCTTCCAGCTCTAACCTTCTATGATGCCATGAAGACCAGACCTGCTTGGAAAACAACCCACAAGGATAGTTTCCCACAGTATGAGCTTGTGAGACAAGCAGTGTGACCAAGGCTCACACATGAGTTGTGACGGCGTGCATTTTAATACACAGTTATTACAAAACCAAGCAGGACTGAGCGCCTTTGACATGGACATGAAGGCGGAGCCGGTACCCCCTCTAGCTGGTAGATACAGAGGATTCCTTCTCTGTTAGAGATACTATGGGAATGGTGCTGGCTGACGTTTTCCTACCTGTTATGAGGTCCTGGACTTTCATCTGCAAGTATGCGGCAGTTCCTGAACATTCTGGTTTGGCTAAGAGAACTTGGATTTGGTTCTGAAGTACAAACATTGCTGCGCTGACACCTCTCGGCCACCAGAGAGCTCTATGCATCCAGCCAGAGGCACCTATTGGATCAGCACGCACACGTTTTTAAAAAGCAGGCTTGCCCTGTTGTGGAGGACAGGTTCTATTGTAATTTCTGACACCTGCAAAATTTACTCATCTGCCCCACCAACAGCACCCCTGGCTTCGCCCCTCTGCCTTTTGGAACATGGCACTTGGGTGTACTCGGGAGGCAGAGATGGTCACCATGGGTACCAGGTCTCCACATCGGCTGAATGAATTCGCAGCTGTGGGGCCAGAGAAGCCTGGGCTTTATGCGGTGGTAGCTTTCTTTTTCTGCTCATAAAAACAACATATGCCAAACCTGGAAAAGGTGGAAAACACAAACTAGCATAAAGAAGAAAAGGGCAATGATCCATCATTCCACCAACTGGAGAAAATCAATGAATAGATTTGGACATCTTTCCTTCCAATCTTCTTTTTCTTTGGGGATGTAGGAGTATTCTTACACAGTTGACTGCAGCTGATGCATCCTCATTTTTTTGGTAATTTTTCTAAACTGATATTTCCTCTTAATTTTGGAAGCGTTTTTCCATATTGTTACATGTGCAATGCAAGGCGATGTGTAGAATTTAGAGCAGCACCGAAGAAAGTAAAAACCCCTTGTGTTTCCAGTACCCAGAGATAATCATTTTCACATTTTGGTGTTTTACCTTCCAGTGACTTCTCTAAGCATGATAGTTATTTACTTTTACAAAACTGGGACCAGATTGTACATACTGTTTTGTAGGCTGCTTTTTCCAAATACGTATTCTGTCATGACCATTTCCCCTACATCATCAAATATCCTCCCCAAACAGGATTAATAATATCTGGGTAATATTAAAATATATGAGTCAAGCTTAATTCACTTAATGAATTGTCTACTCTTGGTTATTTGTGCTGATTCCAAGCCTTTTATTCCAATACCATCATGATGAATAACTTTATACTAATTACACCCATGTTCACATCATTAATTATCCACCCAGCATAAATTCTCAGACTTTGAATTGCTGGGTCAAAGGGCCTGAACATTTCTAAAAGACACATTCTAATGGCCACGCTGTCCCCCAGAAATGTCATTATCCATTCACAGTCTCATCAGCACTACCTGAAAGTCCCTGTGGCAGCCACACTGCCCACACCGGGGATTAGTGACTTCAAAAGTCCTTGTCCATTTAACGCACGCCCACACACACAAATACACATGCAAAGTAATGCCTCATTGAACCTTTAAACCTTTGTGTATCGGCCACGTTTATCTCTTCATTTGATAGTTACTGAGAGCCTAGTAAGTATCTAGCACTGTGCTGCATTAATGACAATTATCACTGTCTTCCAAAGAGCCGTGCGGATAAAGGCCATAACCTCCCTTTTCCAGATGAGGAAAGTGAGCTGGAGAGAGCTTAAGCGTCTTCTCGAGGAGCCAGAGCAAGTGAATGACAAAGTAAGGCTTCACATTCAGGTCCAGGATTCCCAGTGTCATGCTCTGCTTATGATGCCACATTGCCTCTCTTTTGGAATGTGCTTCTATAGAGGACAGAAGATTACAGAATTCCTGTGTCAGCTGTATACGAAATGTCTACTTGAACCTCTGTAATGGAGAGACAGGATGAGCGAGAAAACCTTGCAGACCTTTCCATAGCTGCAGAATCCAACTGCCTCCTTTTTACAGATGAGGACTCGAGGACTCTGAGGAGTTAAATAACTTGCTAGATAAGGGTTTGACCAAAAAGATGGGGTAAAGAGGGCAAGAAAATACCAAGAGCACAATACCTCCGACAAGCTGTCTCATGCCGCTCCGTCTCTATGCACCGGGTTTCCTGTTTGGATTTCTTCCCCTCATCCACCTGGTGACTCAGCTGAAATGTCAGGTCCTCTACAAAACCTCCCATCATTTTTCCAGGCAGAATGAACTGTCTCTGTACTCCACGTGCATCTGTACTTAACCGCATTATGAGCACTTTCTGTATCGTGTGGCAAAGAGGTCCAATGGCCTCACAGAGTTTTTAACCCTTCCTTTCCATAGGGATCATAGGGATGGGGCTGACGACGGAAAGTGGCTGTCCAGACAGTGTGGATTTCCAGCACCCCAGCCTCGCATCTTGGTGTAGCCGTGTGACTTGTTTTGATGAATGGCAGGGGAGTGGGGCACAGCCCTTGACTGCCCTTGCCTTGCTTACTACTTGTGAACTCTGTCATTTGAGAATATGATCCTTGGAACGAGACCATCACATGGCAACCATGATACCACAAGCCTAAGGACAAAACGCCAACATGATGAGGACGGCAGAGCTAAAGTGTGGGAAGAAGGTGGTGTGAACCACATGGCCCAGCTACCAAACCTACCCTAGAACCGCCTTCCTTCAGACGTTAGATCTTAGGAGATAATTAAATATCTTCATCCTGTAAGCCACCATTAATTGGAGATTCTGTCCCTGTGGTCTACGGCGTCCTACGCCTGTCTTTGATTATTCACCTCTGTCTTTTGCCAGATTATTAACTTTTAGGAGCGTCCGCATTTAATTCATCTTTGTAGTCCCGCTCCTCGGGCCGATCACAAAGACCTACAAGGGCTCAACAAACGTTCCCTGAATGGAATCCACCAATGGTGTTCAATTTTGGTAGAAGATAGTACTATGCCTAATGATTCTTGATTTCCACGGACCAATTCCTGTAACAACCCATTTACAAAGCCAAACGCTTCCAACTGCGGCTCCAGGAAGCTCCCTGTCATTCACGCAGGCTGGTACAGAATTTGCTAGGCAAGGGTTCATTTACTGCTTGTTAATTAGTCAAGTGCTGAGTGTAGCACGTGACTCATTTTTACATTATTCACACAACTGCACAATTAGCATTTTAAAAGGTTTTCTAGGAGGCTGGCCCAAGTAAGTTTATCTTGAAAAATGACACAAAAGGAAAAGAATAATTAACAAATCAGTTCCCAAGCAGATTTAGTAGACCGTTGGCCTCAGCCTGAGAGGCACTGTATGGAAGACTTGCTTTTAGTACGTGGCCAAGGCACTGATTTTTTGCTGGACTTGAACCTTGAGGGTCCTGGCCCTACCCCTAGAGCAGCAGACCTGGTGGGGAAGGGACAGAAGGTCTCACGCTTGGCAGGTGTATGTGGTTTTCATAGTCCTCAGGTCAACAATTAACTTGGGCACCTGTTCAATTGACTACCAATTCCAACTAACTGGACAGGTACCAATTTGGTAGTTTGTTTTCAGAAGCAGCTAAAGCAGCATGTGAGAGGTATCTCATCTCTATTATTAAGGGAAAAACAAAGTGCATTCTTGAATGTAGATTTGCAGTTGCTGCATCAATGAATCAATCAGTAAGTTGAAATCTGTCGCTGTATTTTTATCTTCCCCTAGAAACTCCAGCAACTTAATCAACACTGGCCTGGGTGTTAGGAAATCCACTTTTTACGCCCTCCCCGCCCCTACGATTCACTAATAAACAAGATGACTCTAAGCAAGTCACTGAAGAACTTAAGAGAGGAATCTTGTCACCGTTCCTTGTCCTGTGAACCTCAGAGTTCAGAAAAGAGACCTAATAAGCCTGCATAAAGTCTACGGCACAGTGAAGAGATTGATTTCAGGGCCATTCTGCCATCTTGGCGGCAGAGCGGTGGCATCACGTGTCTCCCTGCCATTGCAGTGCTCTGTTGATTGCATCTCAGCCCAGCTTCACAAGCCCTGGTGGCCAGGCAGGGTTGATGAGAGGGCTGAGCTAAGGAGGTCGTGGCCTCTACTCCTATCAGGGGTCAAGCGACATTAGGGGCACTCTCAGACCTCAAGTCAATGGCTGTGTTTGCTCAAAGAAGGTGGCCCGGGGCGGGGGGGGCGGGGGGGGGTGGGAGGGGGATAAGGCTAAAATGGGGAACCTGATCTCTTTACTGAAAAAGCAAAGGACACTGTATCCTGTCACTCTGTCAACTCCCTGTGGGTTTCCAGGCACATTTTCTCTCTGGCATCTTATTATTATCAAATGCTCTTGTGGTGACTCTAATTTTATCCTTTTCCTTCTTAAGGGTTCAGGCAGCTTTCACATGTGTGCTTTGAATTCTCTCTGGCTCAAAGTCCCTTGAGGGCAGTGGCCTGTCTTCTGGTTCTCCAGCAGCTTCCCTCAGTGCAAGCCCACAGGGCTCCGCACACGCGCGCAGAGAGGGGAGCCTCTGGTCCAGGGTGCGCGTTGTGCAGCCAACAACGCAGCAGCGTGACCCATGATCACATCTCTCATTCCCCCAAAATAGCTCTGGAGGGCAGGGACTTCCAGCCTCATTTTCTTAAATAGATGACACACTTGGGGCACAGAGAGGTTAAGTAACTTGTTCCAGGCCACACACGGCAGAACCGGGACAAGGAGACAGGTTCTCGGACTCCTTCCCTGGACTTCAAAAACTAAGTTATTGAACAAATACCCTTGGTTTTGAAGGCAGACAAAAAGCATGTACAGTCTGCTCATGTCTTTTGTCAGATGGCTCAGAGGTGATTTCTTCTGCTCTCTGTGGACAAACAGCCACATATATACACTCTTATTATGGTTTTCATAGTGAAATTGGCAAAACAAGCAAACTAGCTCTTCCCCATTTCATTAAAAGAAAAAAAAGGAGGGGCACCTGGGTGGCTTAGTCGGTTAAGCATCCGACTTTCGCTTAGGTCATGATCTCGCGGTTCGTGGGTTCGAGCCCCGCGTCGGGCTCTGTGCTGACTGCCAGCTCAGAGCCTGGAGCCTGTTTCGGTCTGTGACTCCCTCTCTCTCTGACCCTCCCCTGCTCACGCTGTCTCTCTCTCTCTCCTAGAAATAAATAAAACATTTAAAAAAAAAAAAAAAGGAAAACTAAACTAAAAACCCAATTAATTTTCCATCCGCTCATCTAGTAGGAGATTTTGGTTCCCTCTTCTGTCCAAGTCAGTCAGAGCTATTCCTTTGGCCATAAATCTTCCCATCACATTTCTGGGTAGGAGAGCGGCCTCTGGGTGACGGCACCCGTACTGATGGTCCAGGGTCTTATAAGAGAAGTAATGACCTTATTGGTCAGGTCCCTTCTGAGAGCAAGAGGCCCATTCCAATTCCTTCCCTCTCCTACTCAAGAAAGCCTGGCATTTCTTAGAGGCCATGAAGGAAATCGAACTAAACCGGATCCTGCTAAATAAAACCAAATCACAGGCCAGGCTTCCTCACTCACATGGGCCCTATCCTAAGTGAAATACGGCTCACTGAGGTCTGGCCAGCCCATTAAAGGTCTGAGGCTAGGAAAGACGCAGCATCAGCACCAATGTATACAGAAAGTACATACTACTGACAACGGTAGCTAACTGAGACGTTGTACTTAGTCCCCACAAGAACCCCATGGGATTAGTAGTACTATCATCCTCCTTTTACAGATGAAGAAAGCGAGGCCCAGGAATCTGGCCAAGGCCACACAGCTAGAGGAATAAACTATGGCTAACTCTAGGCAATGACTTGGAGAGGGGTAGCTGCTTTCCACTTTTTAAAAATTGTATGTATTAGGGTTTAATCTTCATTACTTGATTTGCCACCAGCAAATAACTATACTGCCTTCTAAATGAAAAAGATATAGCCAAACTGTAAAGTGAGCCTAATTCAGACTAAATGAGAAATGGTAAGTTTTTATATTAGCGACATGTAAAAAAGATAAAATATTATAATGTATTTTTTATAAGTTTTTTAAACTTTATTTCTTTTGAGAGAGGGAGAGAGAGCAAGAGCAGGGGAGGGACAGAGAGAGAGAGGGAGAGACAGCATCCCAAGCAGGCTCTGTGTCGTCAGCACGGAGCCTAATGCGGGGCTCAAACTCACCAACCATGAGATCACGACCTGAGCCGAAATCAAGAGTCGGATGCTCAACCGACTAAGCCACCCAGGCGCCCCTATAAAATATTATAAAACAAGATACCATTTGTCATCTTTAAGTGTTGTAGCCAGGTCAACCGAGGGCCACACAGGACAGTTTCCTAGGGCAACTGTTTGTTCGTGAGGAGATACTTGAAAGCGGGTACCCCTTCGGGACTGGCGATGCCTAAAAAGCTGCATCTTCGGAAGTGTTTGGAACATTCTCTCAGCAGCCCCTGTGTTACTCTTTTCCTGGTTCCTGGCGAATCAACATCCCAAATCCCACACCGGTAGCCTTCGGTCTAACACGATTTGTTCACATCACAGGGACAGAGCAACTGAATAAAAATCACGGATTACTGCCAAACCCAACGTTGCCTTCAGGGCCCCCTCCTTTCGCAAAACAAAACTGCGTGGCAGCCGTCTCACAGACGCTGACCCCGATGTGCACAAAGGCCAATGGAGAGGCCCACAGAGGCACAGGGCCAGAGGAAAAGGAGAAACCAGACACCAAGCTCGTGCGCCCAGGAAGCAGAGAAATGGCCACACGGAGCAGCCTGTGGGCCGATCACCCCACACTGCACGCCTACTTCCTCCCTTCCCGGAGGAGGGGCCGACTCCCCTTTGTCCTCCCCTCCTCAGAGCTTGGCTGGGGTGAAAGTTGAAACCCAGAGGAAGTTCAGCGGCGTGGGGATACAATTACTCAGGAAGGACAGACTTCCTTTGAGTCCCTGATTTTCAAATCGTAGGATCTAGAAAACTCGGCCACCCTACCTCTCCTCACTGCCCATCATCCCCTCAAAAGGAAAGCTTCTTGTCTTCTTCCACAGACACAGAATAGCCTGTCTCAGTGACTGACTTATCCACATTGATCAGGGCCTCTTCTGTGCCAACTTCCAACTCTCTCAGAAAACAAAGAGAGAGGAAGAAGAATCAGGGACATCTGCTGGTTGCCACGTCCATCTGCGTAATTGGATCAATCATCTCCATTTTGGAAATGACCTAACTATATTTTTACATGAATATTGTTCTAAAAAACTCAGTAAGAGTCAACTTACAGCTCACCAAATAGCACAGGATTTTCATTAGAGATAGATTATCCCTAGTCGAAACCAACAAACAACACTCTATAGGGAAAACGTACAAGAATTTGTGGATGCGAGGAGGGGCAGCCTGGGGCAGTGTGAAGACTGACTTCCCCTTATTTCCTTTCAGGGTCTGGCATGTGCTGGAAATTCCTCCCCCAACTGCCAGTTAGCTTACCCCCACAGGATGCACTTGTGTAATGCCTTTGCCGGAAATCATTTGTCTGGGTGGCCGTGCCTGGTGGACACTGCCATGCTAAATGAGTTTGGCTCAAAATTAACCGGCCCAGATCATTCTGTTGAACACAAGATGACTTGTTTAGGGAGGAAGGGGAGAAGAATGATTGTGTAAACACCTGGAGTCCAGGCAGCTCTCTACCTCTTCAATGGCTCCTTCAATACCTGTTGAAAAAAAATGAATGGATGGATTTGGAGGCATTACTTGTTGAGAGACGGATCTGTGACATCTTTTCCACAGCATGCACTGCCACCTGACAGTTTATTGTCTGATTCTCTTCCCTAGAACAGAGGGATGATGAGGTCAAGGACCTTATCTGATGAGCAGCCCACTGTACCTCCAACACCTAGAATTATATAATAAGTATCGAATAAATATTTGCTGAATATTACTCATGACCAAATTAGCCATGGGATATCATTGGAGAGTAGCACTCTGAATGGCATGGAGAAAGAGTCTCGTGGAATGTTCTACTCCAAAGACCATAAAACAAATGTTCGGATGCTTTCCAGAGCAATTAAATCCCAGTCCATCGTAGGAAGACCGGTGACCTGAGCACATGACAACATGACCGGTTGACTGGGGCACATGGCCCCAGAGGGAGTCAAGGCATGGTCTCGTGTGCATAGGATCCTGGTGAAGTTAGCTCAGACTCACAGCCCTGCCTACCCTAGCGGCTGTCACCAGTGTGCACACGTTTGGGTTTGCATGCCTTCCTGTGGGCACACACTTTTATGACCTGGATTTATTATCTTATTTTTACAGAAGAGGAAACTGAGGCACACAGAGACAAAGTGACTTGATCTAGGTCCTGCAGCAGGAAACCCTGCAGAGGCAGGACTTGCCCTTGAGCACTGAAGTACAGCCATCTAGGGAGCACGGACACAAACAGTGCCCTGAGGAGGCCTGTGCACAGCCCGTGTGCCCCGACAGGCCCAGGTGGGGTGTGCTGCCCCCTCCATGACTGAGTGGCCTTTGCACATCCAGGAAAAGCTCACAGGTCTCTCTCTTCTCAAAGCCACCAGAAAAGTAGCTCTTGTCACCGGCCCCTCCCACCAGTTGGACATTCCATCTTACTTCTGTGTTTGCGTGGAGTCAAGAGGGAACACTGCTCCACAACTTCGTGTTTAATCCCCTGTGGTATTTCAACCTTTCTTGGAAAAGAAATATATCAATTGTTAGTCATCCCTCCCAAGTAAAAGGGCACAAAGAAAGCCACAGAATTTTCTAAACTCTCCTTTTGGCCGGCATTTCAACTTCACCTCATACCAAATCTTCTTCCCAGAAACACCCCTAGCAGTAAAATACATGGCCAATTTGAGTTTCATTTCTTCACCCCATTTTCCCTATGGTGGGTCTGAAAGGTGGGGAAATGGCCAAAAAAGCAGGTGATGGAAGAGAAAAGAGGAGGCAAGTGAAGGAATGGAATTAAAGCGAGGCCTAAATACCAGCCCCTGAAAACCCACACACGTGACTGAGCTACGCTGGCCTGATGAGTCCAGCCCAGGAGCCCCAGGAGGAAAGGGAGTGTGAGGCAGGGCCCTTAGCAGAGTAAACAGCACGGCCGCCTCACTCTGCAGTTCTGAACCCTTCTTTTTTCCTTTTTTTGGGAGAGAGATTAACGTCACTAAATAATAGAAGACCTACATTCTTGAAAATTTAATGACTGTCCTATATCAAGCAGCTGTCCAATTTATTTGCTTGTTTTCCTGACAAAGTGTTTCATCCCAAATGTTCACAGGGGATCTTGCCTTCATCAGTCTCAAGTCACTGAGAGAGGGGTGAGAGGCAACCCGAGAAAGCAGGAATTCCCCATTTCCTAATTAACCTGTAAATTCTGAAGACCAGATCCGCCTGCCTTTCCCCCTGCACGATTCCACAGCAATCATGGAGTGGGGGACAAAGCAGCCACAGACCGTCTCCTTGTACTTAGTTGGAATGATTAGCCAATTCCAACAGGGTTCTTTTTTTTTTAAATTTGTTTATTTATTTTGAGACAGAGACAGCTAGAGCAGGAAGGGGCAGTGAGAGAGAGAGAGAAAGAGAGAGAATCCCAAGCAGGATTCTCTGTGCCATCAGTGTGGAGCCCAATGCGGGGCTCAACCCCACAAATCATGAGATCATGACCTGAGCTGAAACCAAGAGTCTGATGCTTAACCAACTGAGTCACCTATGTGCCCCCCCCCCCCCCCCCCCCAAAGGATTCTAATGCGTGCCTCTGGATGGTCTCCCTTCCTTCATCTCACTTCATGACTGGTGCTCCCGATGCCCAGAACACACTCTGAGGCAGCTGCTTTGGCTCCTCTCCTCCTGGCCCCCAGCCTCTCCTCCCATCTCTGAGCAAGGATGGGGGGCTCTCTACCGTGAACCCTTCAGTGCAAATGCCCATCCCTTCCCCAACACCGGCTCCCCACCCTCCTCCCCAGCCACTGACTTTGCCCAGTTCTCCATCCACACTTTCACTTGTCTCAGGAAAGAGTAGCAGGAATAGGCCCTGTCCTAAGTAACCCGAGCTTTGTCCTTAGCCACTGTGTGGGGACATTAAAGTTGCCCCTTCTCTGCCTGGTGACCCCATCCAAAGCCACATCCTGGAGACCACCCCGCCTCTAGTATTATACCAGCATGGTCCCAGAAGGCAAGAGAAGGTGAAACTCAACTTTCTCCATGTGCATGAGAGCCACCCACGCCCTTAACACTAATGATTAAGCTTCATTTTTAATTACAGGGGAGTTTGAACTAGGTATGCTTCCAATGCCCTCCCTGCCCTTCCTGCCCCAGTGATCTTAACTATAGCAAGGTTGGCCATTAAAGTTCAACTGGGTTTCAAACAGAGAAGTAGGTCCTGACATGCATGCATCATTCATTGAACATTTACTTCTTGGTGTCCGCTGTTAGCCAAGCTCCAGACAGAAGTAAAAAAAAAAAAAAAAAAAAAAAAAAAGTCAATGTGAGCAAAGAACTTCATCTGGAGAGAAGACAGACATTTGTTTCCTGTCCTTAATGACTATTAACAGCATTAGCTTCTGCTTGGAGACTGATTTGGAAAATGAGAAGGGAGAAGGGGGGCTAACTGTGGGGGCAGCCTGTCACAGAATCAAGCAACACAGCCCTCCCACTGCAGGAGAGAGAAAAGTGACAGCATAACCTGCGTTAAAATTGCAACCAGCCCCCACATCTCCTGCCACCGAAGTCCCTTGCATAGCTTACTTTCTGTAGTCCACAGAGGTTACCACTTTCCAGCACGTGCTATGTACTATACATTGTTTGCTTGTGGCCTGTCTCCTCCCACTAGATGGCCATGGCCAGGAGGGCGGGGATTCTGTCTGCTTCACTTACTGATGTAATGCCAGCACCCAGCAGACTACATGGCACACAGGAAGTGCTCAATAAATATTTGTCCAATGGATTAAGGAAAACCAGCATCCCAAGAAACTCTTAGCTTCAAGAACCCAAAGAGGGGCACCTGGGTGGCTCAGTCGGTTAAGCATCTGATTCTTGCTGTCAGCTCAGGTCATGATCTCGCCATCTACGGGTTTGAGCCCCATGTCAGGCTCTGTGTTGACAGGTCAGAGCCTGGAGCCCATTTTAGATTCTACGTCTCCTTCTCTCTCTGGCCCTCCCATGCTCACACTCTGTCTCTCTCAAAAATAAGCACTGGGTGTTATATGGAAAGCAACGTGACAATAAACTCTTTAAAATAAATAAACAAACATTTAAAAAATTAAAAACAAAAAGAACCTAAAGAGCATCACACATCCCAAATTAGAGTATGGCATAAAAAACACTCCAGCGAAAGGGACCCTATTACACTGCCCATCTTTTAACAAAGGTCTCATCTTTAATTCTGGCACTCAGAGAGCGGGGGAGGGGCGGCATAAGACATACAGCTGGGTAAATAGTTTTAGGTTCTTGTCCTGTTTGGGGTTCCCCCCAAAAGGAGATTATCTGGGTGCAAGAAGTGATTCCAGAAAGTCCAGCAGAGTGGGCGCAGGGGTGGTGAGACCGAGGAGGGGAGGAAGCCAAAGTGAGTTACTGTAGGCGACAGGCGTGGGGCCTGCTGAGGACCCACTGGGAACCTGTGGAGCACATCTCAGGACTGTCCCACTACGGGGGAGGGGGAGTCTAGGCTATTCTTCACCAACTCTCCCCACTCCGTGGTTGAGGGTAACTGTAGTGTGGGGGAGGGGCAGGGCGTGGCGTATACCCCCGCAGCCCAGAGAATACCCTCAGACGGAGAGGCTGCAGAGGTTGCTCTGTGGTAAGGAGCTGTAGGCATGTAGCAGGTTGTCTCCTGAGCCACAGGTGGCCTCCCAGTGGACCCAGGGACGACGGCTGGGCACAGCCAGTGTGTGCTACAACCCCCTTGTCTGTTTCCTCGTGAACCCGGTATACCTACACGAAGAGGGGTAATTGGTTTTGTTCTTTGTTAGATGTCACGTCAGCCTGTCTCTCATTAACCTGGTTGCCTGATGTTTAGATTTTTCCTCTCCTCATCAATAAAAGCAATTGAAGTGTTTCCTTTGGGGAAAAAGAGCAAGAGAATAGAATCCTGTGGTGTTTGAAGAAGAAAAAAAACAAGGCTGCTTCCAAATCAAAATAGCATCAAGATAAAAAAAAAAATAGGGAAAAATGCCTACAGAAAGTTCCGCTTTTTCTCATTCATTGTTAACACTCTAAAATAAAGCACTCTATAAATATGAAGCACTAGCATGTTTGGAGAATATCAGCCTACTCAAGTTTAAAACATGACACACATTCCTGAGAGGCGAACTGTAAATTGTGTCATGTACTGCAAAGTATTTTTTCACTTTTTACTCGCTTTTAAAATGCAAGATTTCCTGGCCAAAACAATCTGATCAGTGGAAATGTTTCTTGCCTGGAAATGGCAATAAACGTTTAAAAGGAATTTGAATTTCACCAGGTTTACAGATCTGACTTTGATTTCCTGCAACAGAACTTTTGGCTGAGATCATTTACTGACTGAGTTATTGGATTTGCCATTAGCACACACCTTCTTATCCACTGGCGTGCTCACACACACACACACACACATACACACACACACGCATGCACAGAGTGGGGCTTGGGGTGGGAGCATTATCTCCCAGTTCCAGTGAAGCTCTTAAAAACCAGCTCTCCAACACTACAGGAAAGGAAAGCAATGTAGTGAGATAACAGCTAGCACCCACTGAACACTTACTATGTGCCAGGTGCGGGTGTAAGCAGGTTTTTCTTTTTTTGGCAGAAATACAATGTACTCATGAAATATCTTGGACAGACAGATCTAAGAACTGGCTACAACACCAGCTTTGATTATCACGTAACGTCAAGTGATTTTCTGCTGTATGTCAGAAAGCATCCCAGCCTCACTTCTAGCTACTAACGGCGGTTATTAAATATGAAACTATACTACTTACGCTCTGAGCTCTCCAACATTAACAGCTCACTTAAGCCACACGTCCTGTGAAACCATTTATACTCTTCTAGTCCCATTCCAGAGGAAGAAACTAAAACACAGAGAGTTAACTTGCCTGTAAGTGGCAGAACCGGAATTTGAACCCAGGGAGTTAGGCTCCAAGCCTACTTTCTTAACTATCAACTACCCCAATGCTAGCAAGCAGGAGGGCTGGATCCTAGTCCAGGTTCAACCTTTACCCATGTGTAACCCTGGAGTTCTCCAGAGTTACCGGGTGAATACACTTCCTTGACCATTTACAATAGCTTTTAGCATTTCAGGAAAATGCTACAAGCTTTAATATGAGATATTGAATGCTGGCAGAATTCAAGAGCATCATTAACCACAGTATCATTCAGTACAGCTGTTTTAACATCAACTTCCTGCGCCCCTCAACAGTGTTAACGAAGTGCTGGCCGCATGGTTAACAGACATGCTTGATATCATTTCGAGGGTAAGAATGGTATCTCATTCATCTTTTTATCTTGCACGACTAGCACGGTAGCACCTAACTGGCACTGAAACGGTTGTTAAATGAGTAACTGAAGGTTGCATCAGGGCGTATGTATTCGACAACACGGTAGTGGTACAAGAGCTGTAGTATCACAAGAGTCCTTTAGTATATGTCATGTCACCCTCCATCCCCACCCCTCTGTAGAGACGAGGAAATGGAAAGAGTTTCAGGAAGTAGACACGGTGGAGGAAAAAGGAGAAGACAGAATGAGGAGAATGTAGACAGGCTTCTAACTCCATCCCTGTCCACTCCATTATCGTATACGAAGCCAACTTTCAACATGTCAGCTAATAAACCAAGAACACCCTCCAAAGTCAAATGTGAATGATTTCTGAGGTGCTGGTGGCTGGGAGGCCGCTTTCCATTAGTATGAAAGTTTGAGGTTGGAATTATATTTAATTCACTTTAGATTAAATTTTGAAATTTAGATGGTGAAGGGCATATAAATGGTTGAATCTAAGCGGCTTTAAGATACTCATCATAATCGGGGCGCCTGGGTGGCTTAGTCAGTTAAGCGTCCGACTTTCGCTTAGGTCATGACCTCGCGGTTCGTGGGTTCGAGCCCCGCGTCGGGCTCTGTGCTGACTGCCAGCTCAGAGCCTGGAGCCTGTTTCAGTCTGTGACTCCCTCTCTCTCTGACCCTCCCCTGCTCACGCTGTCTCTCTCTCTCTCTCCTAGAAATAAATAAAACATTAAAAAAAAAATTTTAAAGATACTCATCATAGTCTCTGATTTAGGCACATAATAGAAGAAGTACTTGGCCTCACCAAAAAGAAGAAGATTACACCTAAAACTGAAATAGCAAACTCTCGGCAAACCCTGGGAATATGGAGCATGGAAGTTCCCTGTGGTTGACATCTCCCAGGCTCCTCTTCATCCCCTGTGTATCTGAACCTTCTCTCGAATTAGGTCCATGAACGTTTCAACGGACCATCAAGACTCCCTAGGCTCCTGGTTATCTTTCATGAATTCTCATTATGGTTCATAAAACTTGCAAAGCTACCTCTTGAGATACTGGGGGAGCTCATGGACCCTGGAAGTTTGGGGTTTAGGGCTAAGGGAAGAGACAGTGGCTACGCTCAGCAGCTATAAGAGATAACCATGTCTGCTCCATCAGCTCTTCCCTCTGGCAGGGCAATCAGGACAAAGAAGAAAACCAGAGAAGGATGTTGGGCTCAAAACCCCAATCTTGGGCAACTGAGGTCCGCCAGATAACCTCTTCTTTCTTTCCTTGTTTGCTCGGCTGTCTGTGCTCTGGGAGAATGAATATACTATTTGTTTTCTTTGAAGATTTCCTTCTGATGAGAGATTCTGGGAACACATCAAGGCTGGGTAAGGGCCCGTCCCTCAACCTTAAGATGATGTAAATTGAACAGACCTGGATGGGGTCCATCAAGTCGCCTCTCCTCATCACTGCTCCTTGTGAAAGAGAAAACAATCACGTGTTTATCCTCAGGGCTGACAGTGCGCAGATGTGTTTTCTTAATGGCACTTGCGACACATTTATTTATCCTCTTTGGTGCGTGGAGCCTGTGCTTTCCACGTCTTTTCCAGCTGCACAGGGCAAGTCTGTTGGTAACCTCCAGTTTTTTTCAAACTGATTCTCACCCCAGATTGTTTGTTTTGTTTTTTAAGTAACTTAAACCACACAAGTAGCCCTTGGGAGGAGGGTTATTTAATCAAGGGAAAGTTGTTTAGGACTCCACCCATGAGATCTTCCCATAGTTCACCCTTTGGCCGGGACAGAGGTGGAAGGATAAGAAAAAAAAAAAAAAAAAGATTTGCCTTACCAATCTTTCTGAGAAAAATTCAAAGAATGTCTGGAAGGTGGAAAGAGACCAAAATCTATCCATTTCTTTAGGTTTATTAGAGAATGTCTCTAGTAACATAAGGGACATATTAACCTTTGATGGTATAAAGCTAAGTTCTTTTATTTTTAATGTTTACTTATTTATTTTGAGAGAGAGAGAGCGAGCGGGCGAGCGCGCGCGCAGGCAGGAGAGGGACAGAGAGAGAGGGAGAGGGAAAATCCTAAGCAGGCTCTGCACTGTCCGCGCAGAGCCCGATGTGAGGCTCGAACACACGAACCACAGGATCATAACCTGGGCAGAAACCCAGAGTTGGACGCTTAACTCACTGAGCCACCCAGGTGCCCCCAAAGCTAAGTTCTTGAATGTACACTGAATTAGCTTATTGGTTCACATTCTGTAATACTAAATTATTTGGGGATGAATATATACATAGTTAAGTATGCTGTGGGTCTTAGATCCAAACATGTCAGGTGGCTGAGGATGGTGCTAGGTATTCTAGAAATGTTACTTAAGAAACAGCATTTCCTGGATACTCCAGACAGTAAGAGAACTACTGAACATCCACTCTCTTTCTACCTTTCATTCTGCATCCTGCCACAAGGCGGGGGGAACTGGTTGCAACAGACACCATCTTTTCTTGTTGTGCGATGGATCTGTGGCCTCTTTTCATTGAAATTCCACCGAGGCCACAATTGTCCAGTGACAGGCCCACGCTCAGGTCCAGAGCACAAGACGGCAGGTGACAGTGTACAAATAAGACTTGGCAGCCAGGAAGGTGAGGCACGGTGATCCCTAGCCATGGCCTGTGATGTCTCCAAGTACACACCTCAGACATTCCACATGCACCCGCCATTTGTGGATCACGAATATTTTTTGCACGCCCCGCATGAGCCAGGCAAATCGTGCTAAATGCCGAGGATACAACAGCAAACAATACAGACGCAAGGACTGCTCTTACGGACCTATCAATTTAGTGGGGGAAGTGGAGAGAAAGCAAGGAACCAGTTCAACAAACGAAAACACGTGTCACCTGCAAGAAGCTCAGTGAAGAAAAAGGTGGGGAGATACAGAAAAACAGGGACAGGGGGATCCTGAAGTAAGAGTAGGGTTCTGAAGGATGAAGTGGGGGGAAAGAGTGTGGACAGGACAGCACTTAAGAGTGAGCCTGTGTGTATTTAAAAGCTGGCGATGGGCCAGCGTGGCACAGAGTTCGGGGCCTGGGGGAGCGTGGCCCGGCACGAAGCCGGAGAGGTTGGTGGGCCTCACCAGGTCAGGCGGGGCCTTCCAGGAGGCCTGGATTTCATTCTACGTGCAATGGGAAGGGAATGAAGAGCTCTTAAAGGGGCACGTCATCGTGTGGCCCACGGGCCAAAGGACCACTGAGCACAGAGTGGACACAGGGAGGCCAGAGAGGAGGCAGCCGCTGCGGTCCAGGCAAGGGGTGATGGCCTGGTCTTGGGTGGTGGTGCAGGAGATGGCGAAAAGGAGAGGCAGACGTTAGTGATTTCTCTTCTGCCCTTGTTACAGCCACTGCCTCTTTGCACGACGGCTGGATGCCACGTTCAAAGAGATCCTCATGTCTGTGTCCTGGAAACTGGGGCTATTCCACGCCTCAGTTCCCATTTGTTACAAGGGGATGAAACGGCACCTATGTCATAGGGGTGTTTTTAAAGAGGTGAAAGATTTATGCGATCAGAAGAGAAACCCGAGTATTCATAGGGCTGTTTTAAGATTTGTTTAGAATGGTGCTTGGTGCGTAGACAGCTCTACAAAAAAAAAAAAAAAAAAAAAGAAAAAAGAAAAAAGTCAGCTATTATTACTGTGACATCAGATACTAGGAACTTAATATTTCCTGATCACTTACTATGTGCCATACGCTTGATATAGATTATCTCACTTAATTTGCACGCTAAATAGTGACAATACATATATATGGCAAGCCAAATGGGCTGTCCATCCCGCTAGTACCAATACTCGTGTGGCCTACAGGGAGGGTGCAGCCTCCCGGGACTGTGCTCTAAATGGGACAGCTCCCCCAGATGCTGCTCGTGGAAACGGGAGGGCTGGGACAGGGCCAGCTCTGGCCGGTGGGCCGAGCCACAAGCCGGTGTTTTGCGTGTGAGCGCACAAAGATGCCAGGAAGGCGGCCCGTCTCCCTGGCCCCTGTAGCCGCAGGGCAGGAAGATGCGCTCCGGAGGGCTGCCCGAGGCGTGTGCTGGGGCTTCTTCAGCGTGTGTTAGAGTTGGACAGGACGACTAGGGAGGGAAGGAAGGAAGCGGAGGGGAAACTAGGCAGGGAAAAGATACGTTTAGCAGCCCTGCTCACACCAGAAACCAAATATGTGAATTACCCCTCTGTCTTCTTTAAAGCTAGTTCCTATCACCCCGCCCATCTACTTCCCTGCCTCTTCCTCTCCCCTCTCCCCCCTTCTCTCTCCCTGCCTCTCTCCCTCTTTCTTTCTCCTCGCTCGCTCACTCCCACCCCATCTCCATCTCTCACACAAATACAACTGTGCGTGCACGCACACACAACTGGGAACAGATTCTTTCCTTCACTGGCTGTCTCTCCCTCGGCTCGGGGCACGGCGACACAGAGGGGAGGTGGAGGCCAGGGAACCCATCCATTTCCCCCCTGGACAAAGGGCAGGGGTGGACTTTGCTTGTTTATTTATTTTTTCCTTCGAAGCCGTAGATCATTCTTGAGTAGATGAGACAGCACATGACCCCGGTGCAGTCTGCCAGGGACACAGCCTGGTTGTCTGCGTGGGGGACCAAGCAGAGGGGGAAGGAAAGCAACTGTCTTTCTCATTTAGGTCATCACAGAAAATGGAGTGAGCGGGCGCAGGGGGATGGGCGCTGCTGCTCGTCGCCAGAGTGACTGCACAGCAATTCTGTTCTAGCATCGCCTTCTGCCCGAGGCTTCACACGGAGCTCCCATGTTCTCATTCTTCCAAGCACCCAGCACACAACTGGTTACTAGAAACACCGAGAATCACACCACTCTTGGCCCGCACTGGGACCTTTCTCTTATGGCTTCTGTAATTATTTTTAAAGTAAATGAATTAACTATAAGCCTCACCCTAGAGGCCAAATCTTCAGTTCAGTGTTAAGTAGAATCAAGACGAGACCTATTATTAGCTTCCTATCAGAAAAGGCCGTTTTGCTTTCACATTCTAGAGCACAGAAAAGGGCTTGGCTTGACAGGCAGATGAACAGTAATAATAATGTCGCTCTGAGAGGTACATCTGGTGCCTGCTCAGTGTCCGGGTGGGCCTGGCAGCCCTTCAGTGAGTCACGGGGCCAAGCGGGGTGGGCAGAAGCCTGCTCTCAATGGCACGAGGCCAGCTCAAAGTCAGGGATATTCATGGTGCATCCCATTGAGCCCAAGAAGGAACCCTTGGTTTTTCCTCTCCCTTAATCACCAGCTGTGATGGGTCAGATAATCAGGTGTGTCAAGTGGCTTTTTAAAGGAATAAAGTCCTGGAATTAAAAAAAAAAAAAAAATCTAATTATCTCTCAATCTCAGGGTCCTCACCCATCAAGCAGAGCAGAAGACAGAAGGTAATGAATCCCAAGCTCTCCCCCAGCTCTCAGCTTCCATAATTCATTCATTTACTCATTCATTCACCCATCAAACATATACAGGAACAGTCAGGAACCCAACCATGGGCTGTGTGTTGGGGATGCCAGGAGCAAAGAGAAAGACAGAACCTCTCTTCTCTTGTACATAAAGTCCAGTGAGGGCTGGCATGGGCAACATTAAAGAAATAACTCACAAAGAATTATTGTAATGAGTGCGAACTACAGCTTGTCTTAGCTAATAAAGAATGGGCTTCCTAAGGCATCTGGGTAGATCAAAACAGGTATTTAATGAAAGCATTAAGGTGGAAAGTCAATTATTGCCCACCATTTGTGAGGAAATTCTCAGTTTGAAATACCCTCTTCCAAAACTCTAACAGTAGGAAATGGAGGCTCAAGGTACTTTTACTCCTATAACCTTGCCTAGGAGATGGGTCATGGCTGAATGGAGCATGGTTACCCTGGGTGTCTATGTGTGACATCTGCATGTGGTGTGTGCACAGGAGGAGGACACAGGAGGCACCCACTACATAAAAGTGCCATGTAGGGGTCATCATTCTGTAGAGCAGACACTCGACCTTGACAGCTTTTACTCGTGCCTTTTTGACCCTTTCTCACGGATTCCAAATACAGAAGGCAGCGGGGTTCTTGAAGAATGGGACTGAACAGGGGCGCCTGGGTGGCTTAGTCGGTTAAGCGTCCGACTTTCGCTTAGGTCATGATCTCGCGGTTCGTGGGTTCGAGCCCCGCGTCGGGCTCTGTGCTGACTGCCAGCTCAGAGCCTGGAGCCTGTTTCGGTCTGTGACTCCCTCTCT